>NC_052317.1:40658778-40873772 GCF_016432855.1 Salvelinus namaycush
ATGTGGTCTGGGGGGCTCTGTGTGAATGTGGTCTGGGGGCTGTGTGTGAATGTGGTCTGGGGGGGCTGTGTGTGAATGTGGTCTGGGGGGGCTGTGTGTGAATGTGATCTGGGGGGCTCTGTGTGAATGTGGTCTGATGGAGACTGTGTGAATGTGATCTGGGGGGCTGTGTGTGAATGTGGTCGGATGGAGACGGCATAGGGAAGTTTGGATTGTTCTTTCTGACCCAATGCTTCTGTTTGGCAACATACTATATGTCCTGCTTCCATATTAATACTATATGTCCTGCTTCCATATGAATACTGAATGTCCTGCTTCCATATGAATACTGAATGTCCTGCTTCCATAGGAATACGTTATGTCCTGCTTCCATATGAATACTGCATGTCCTGCTTCCATATGAATACTACATGTCCTGCTTCCATATGGATACTGCATGTCCTGCTTCCATATGAATACTACATGTCCTGCTTCCATATGAATACTGCATGTCCTGCTTCCATATGAATACTACATGTCCTGCTTCCATATGAATACTACATGTCCTGCTTCCATATGAATACTGCATGTCCTGCTTCCATATTAATACTACATGTCCTGCTTCCATATGAATACTGCATGTCCTGCTTCCATATGAATACTGCATGTCCTGCTTCCATATGAATACTACATGTCCTGCTTCCATATGAATACTGCATGTCCTGCTTCCATATGAATACTGCATGTCCTGCTTCCATATTAATACTGTATGTCCTGCTTCCATATGAATACTGCATGTCCTGCTTCCATATGAATACTGCATGTCCTGCTTCCATATGAATACTGCATGTCCTGCTTCCATATTAATACTACATGTCCTGCTTCCATATTAACACTGCATGTCCTGCTTCCATATTAATACTACATGTCCTGCTTCCATATGAATACTGCATGTCCTGCTTCCATATGATACTGCATGTCCTGCTTCCATATGAATACTACATGTCCTGCTTCCATATGATACTGCATGTCCTGCTTCCATATGATACTGCATGTCATGCTTCCATATTAATACTACATGTCCTGCTTCCATATGAATACTGCATGTCCTGCTTCCATATTAATACTACATGTCCTGCTTCCATATTAATACTACATGTCCTGCTTCCATATGAATACTGCATGTCCTGCTTCCATATGAATACTGCATGTCCTGCTTCCATATGAATACTACATGTCCTGCTTCCATATGATACTGCATGTCCTGCTTCCATATGAATACTACATGTCCTGCTTCCATATGAATACTACATGTCCTGCTTCCATATGAATACTACATGTCCAGCTTCCATATTAATACAACTGCTTCTGTTTGGCAACATACTCTATCTCTTGCTTCCATATGAATACTGAGCTGCTTCCTGTTTTTGTTTCTATGAGCGTGTGTGTATGTGATGTGCCTCTATTATGATGATCACTTTTACTAGGACTATTAATTGATTATTTATTGCTACTACTATTATTATCACAGTTGATTGCAAATGAATAACCATGACACCTCAGACAAAAGTGCCTGATCTGATCCGTATAAACTCTCAACCTGATTCTCCTGATCGCCTAGTTTGGTCTAGATTGGTCAGCATCAGGGTTGGGGTCAATTACATTTAAATTCCAGTCAATTCAGAAAGTAAATCCAACTATACATTTTCCTCAGTATTTCCACTGCTGGCCACTGACTGTGTTACTGAATGCTGTCCAGTTAATTCATTCATGTTATTCTCCTGATCTCTTCCTTCACTCTAACGAATCTTGTGATGGGCTGTTTTGATTTCTCTCCCCCCTTTTCCAATCCACTTCCTGTTGCACACTTCCTGTTGCACTGCATGATGGGCATTTGAGCAGGCTCAATATTCTGCATGACCCCCACCACCGGTGTTGGTAGGTTCCAGCATTCCTTCTTCACCAATTAGCTTTCAGCCTCGCCAGTGACTCGCACGCCATCAAAATCTAACTAACCATCACACAGCTAAAAGGTGGCACCTTGGCTTTCTGAAGCAAACCCAGATAGTTTTCTAGCATGACTCCCAATCTGTTTGTGCTGTCTAGTCAATGATTATTGATTAGTCAAGACAGCACAAACAGATCTGGGATCTGGCTAATAGTTTAATCAATAATCATTCATCAGTAATCCTTAGTATGATCATATCAACATGTAGTTGGATCTGCCTTTGCTTTGATACATTTGAGCCCTATATATAGCCTTTGACTTCATCAATTCACAAATCATCTCATCATGGGTGTTGGTGACTTGGGAGTCACAGGGTTGGTTGTGGCATATAACTGAGTCATTTGCACATTTCATTTGTCAATGATACTGTATTTAGTCATATCTATAAATGTAAATACTGGAGATAAGTTTTATTCTGTTTCGGGTGTACTACCAAACATGTTACTGTAAATCCACCTTGGACCCTAAGCTGTGATTGCTTGACCCTTGACCCTTCTCTGCCCTCTCTGTTGACAACATCAGCTTTTGGCTGGTATAACCTCAATATGCCATCCACAAATGTACCACACAATCCCCTATACCCTTTACACCCATGGCTGCATTCCAATCAGATAACTCACTCCTTTCTCTTCTCCCTCATGTCCTTTTCCTCTTCATATCAGATTGATTGATTGATTAGAAAGGACTGGAAGTGTTCAGGCAATATAGTAACTGCCTTCCCTAACCTTCTTGTTGTCTGCTTCCTATTGCTTACATCTATCCACTCCTCTCAGAGGGAAAGGGAGTGAGTTATTGAATTGGAATGCCCCACCACCCCCTCCTCACCACCTGTCCTTCACATGTGCCTGGTGGCCAATTGGCCACACTCCACTCCTCTGGGTGTTGTTGCTTATATGATTTTCCCTTCTGACAAAAGTACCCATGATGCACGGTGGTACGCCAGCATCTGCAGCCACCACATCTGCCACAAGCGTTCCCTTCGCAACCACCTCAGCCAATCAGGTTTGCTCCTCTACTGCCTCTCTCTCTCTCTCTCTCTCTCTCTCTCTCTCTCTCTCTCTCTCTCTCTGTCTCTGTCTCTGTCTCTGTCTCTGTCTCTGTCTCTGTCACTCTCTCTCACTCTCTCTCTCTCTCAGGAGATGGGTTTCCCTCTTGTTGACTTACACTAGTTGTTTCCAGTTCTTAACATTATTAGATGGACCTTTATAGTGTTGGTTGTTACAACAGTACATATGTGATGTTAATGGTCAACTTTTAATGTACTTGTTAAATACAAGTTAAAGATGCTATTAACTTGTCATTCTGGGGAGACATTTACTGTTTGTCGTTATAATGTCTGACATCATTTTAACCTCTATGTTTGTCCTTTCTCATTTTGAGGACTCTTCCTTATCAAAGTTGTCTACCAATGAGTACATGCAATTGGTATGTATGAGGAAGTTTTCCTTCTTTTTGTAAAGTATTTTGTACAGCAGGTGCTGGAAGCAGTTGCTATCTGTGCCATTTGGTTCTTCTGCGGCTGCTTACGTAGGGCATCGCTTTGACGCATGTAGTCAATGCTATTGCAGTGTTTGAGGATTCCACATTTTTCTGCTGCTAACATTCCAAGGCCCTTTAGTGAGGAGACATTGCAGTTGAGTTGTAGAAGTACACAGTATGTGGTCAAATAGGACAAGGGAAAGAATACATAGTCAACAAAAAATATATGTTTACCTATACTGAGAGTGCAACAAGCTGTAAAAGATAAAGAAATTAGATTCAACTTTATTATCCCCAAAGAAAATGTGTTTATCCTTTAACTACCTGCAGGTAATTTTTGTAGTGCCCAAACATTATTTTTTAAAGGAGGTCAACAAATTGGAGGGCTTGAGTTTGCATGGGTAGCCACCTCACTACCGACTGACATTTAGTTTCCTTCCCCTCACACACGCCCCGCCAACCCTTCCTTGATCAGGTGTCAGTGATCCTATAAAATGTTTGGTTTTATCTCGGTAACTTTGTAACCACATTCTGCCTTATCTTGCTATTTTCATCTTCTTTTGGGTAATGAACTCTGAGATTTGCTTAAAACTGCTGATCAGGGTCCGATGATGTGCAAAAGATGTGTGATGTGTCTTTGAGGGGTGGGGGGGGGGGGGTCAAATGATGTGCATAAGATGTGGGATGTGTTTTCGAAGGGGGGGGGGGGGGGGGGGGGCGATGATGTGCATAAGATATGGGATGTGTTTTTCATTTCTCTGCTCTGTCTCCATCCACAGATTCCAATCATTTCTGCCGATCATCTGAGTAACCACAAGTATCTGACTCAAATGTAGTCAAGAACAGTGAGTTTCTATTCATCTCTGTTTCTCTACAGTATGTTTACCTTTTCAACCCCACCAAGAATATCTGAGTGCATTTAGCCAAATTATGGCAGCATTTTTCTCCATGCTTATACATTTAAAGGGGCAATCTGCAATTGCTACATACAGTGCATTCGGAAAGTATTCAAATCCCTTGACTTTTTCCACATTTTGTTATGTACATTTTTTTATTTTATTTAAACTTTAATATTACATTTACATAAGTATTCAGACCCTTTACTCAGTACTTTGGCAGCGATTACAGCATCGGGTCTTCTTGGGTTTGACACTACAAGCTTGGCACACCTGTATTTGGGGAGTTTCTCCCATTCTTCTCTGTAGATCCTCTCAAGCTCTGTCAGGTTGGATGGGGAGCGTCGCTGCACAGCTATTTTCAGGTCTCTCCAGAGATGTTCGATTGGGTTCAAGTCCGGGCTCTAGCTGGGCCACTCATAGACATTCAGAGACTTGTCCCGAAGCCACGCCTGCATTGTCTTGGCTGTGTACTTTGTGTCATTGTCCTGTTGGAAGGTGAACCTTCACCACATTCTGAGGTCCTGAGCGCTCTGGAGTAGGTTTTCATCAAGGATCTCTCTGTACCTTGCTCTGTTCATCTTTCCCTCGATCCTGACTACTGTCTCAGTCCCTGCCGCTGAAAAACATCCCCAAAGCATGATGCTGCCACCACCATGCTTCACCGTAGGGATGGTACCAGATTTCCTCCAGATGTGACGATTGGCATTCAGGCCAAAGAGTTCAATATTGGGTTCATCAGACCAGAGAATCTTGGTATACAAAGCTGGTTACATTTTCAGTTTTATCCTCCAGGAAAAATAGAACAAATATTACAACAAATGTTATGGTTAAACTCAAATATACTGATTAATAAAAAAACATTATTTATGGCTAAAAATGTTTAAACATTTTATTACATTTATCAATAATATTATGAATATAAACGGTGGAGTTTTGTCACATGTGCAGCTATCGAAAATATATGGGAATGTCTGCTCAATCCAAACTTACAACCAACTGATTGCAGCATTACTGCAAAAATGGAGGAGGCAAGTGGAAAAGGGAGAAGGTAGGGAACTTGTTTGTCTGCCATATATTAAAGATACAAATTGGCTGAAAGGAATTGGCATAAATAGAAAAATATACCAGTTTCATTTGAGGACAAAAATGTTGACAGCTGGGCCATACAGGTTGCAAAATAAATGGGAAGCGATTTTCGATGTACCGATTTCATGGCACATGGTTTATGAACTGGTACAAATAAACAACACTTGATTCAACACTTTGAGTTCTTCAATTTAAATTATTATACAAAATTCTTGCCACCAACAGAATGCTATATATATGGGGCATACAACAATCTCAGCTCTGTAGATTTTGCTGCTAAGAGACAGAATCACTAGATAATTTATTCAGGTATATAAATGTAGCTTGATTCTGGTCACAGGTTCAGGAATGGTTAAAAAAATCACAACATTCACTTAAATTTAACCGTACAAATAGCAGTATTGGGCGATTTGGAAAGCCATAGTCAGTCAATAAATAATATAATAATACTCGTAGGAAAGGTTTTAATCTTTAGCTCACAATCTGTGAGACACTAAAAACTGTAATATCTTATGTTTCACCAAGTTGTGGCTAAACGTCGACATGAATAACATACAGCTGTCGTGGTTTACACTGCATCGGCAAGATAGAACAGCCGCCTCCGGTAAGACAAGGGGTGGAGGTCTGTGTATATTTGTAAACAACAGCTGGTGCACGAAATCTAATAGTATGGAAGTCTCAAGGTTTTGCTCGCCTGAAGTAGAGTATACCATGATAAGCTGTAAACCACACAATTCACTAGGAGAGTTTTTATCTATATTTTCCGTAGCTGTCTACTTACCACCACAAACCGATGATGGCACTATGACCGCACTCAATGAGTTGTATAAGGCCATAAGCAAACAGGAAAACTCTCATCCAAAGGTGCCTCTCCTAGTGGCCAGGGACATTAATGCAGGGAAACTTAAATCCGTTTTACTTCATTTCTACCAGCATGTTAAATGTGCAACCAGATGGAAAAAACTATAGACCACCTTTACTCCACACACAGAGATGCGCACAAAGCTCTCCCTTGCCCGCCATTTAGCAAATCTGACCATAATTCTATCGTCCTGATTCCTGCTTGCAAGCAAAAACTAAATCAGGAAGCCCCAGTCACTTGGTCAATAAAGAAGTGATCAGATGACGCAGATGCTAAGTTACAGGACTGTTTTGCTAGCATAGACTGGAATATGTTCTGTGATTCTTCCGATGGCATTGAGGAGTACACCACATCAGTCACTGGCTTCATCAATAAGTGCATTGATGACGTCGTCCCCACAGTGACTGTACGTACATACCCCAACCAGAAGCCATGGATTACAGGCAACATCCGCACTGAGCTAAAGGGTAGAGTTGCCACTTTCAAGGAGCAGGACACTAACCCGGACACTCATAAGAAATCCCCCTATGCCCTCCGACGAACAATCAAACAGGCAAAGCGTCAATACAGGACTAAGATTGAATCATACTACACCGGCTCCGACGCTCATAAGGATGTGGCAGGGCTTGCAAACTATTACAGACTACAAAGGGAAGCACAGCCTGTGGGATCACGCTCTCCGCAGCCGATGGGAGTAAGACCTTTAAACAGGTCAACATTCACAAGGCCGCAGGGCCAGACGGATTACCAGGATGTGTACTCCGAGCATGCTCTGACCAACAGGCAAGTGTCTTCAGTGACATTTTCAACCTGTCCCTGACTGAGTCTGTAATACCAACATGTTTCAAGCAGACCACCACAGTCCCTGTGCCCAAGAACACTAAGGTAACCTGCCTAAATGACTACCGACCCGTAGCACTCACGTCTGTAGCCATGAAGTGCTTTGAAAGGCTGGTCATGGCTCACATCAACACCATTATCCCAGAAAAACTAGACCCACTCCAATTTGCGTACCGCCTTAACAGACCCACAGATGATGCAATCTCTATTGCACTCCACACTGCAATTTCCCACCGGGACAAAATAAAAACTTATGTGAGAACGCTATTCATTGACTAAAGCTCAGCGTTCAACACCATAGTCCCCTTAAAGCTCATCACTAAGCTAAGGACCCTGTGACTAAACACCTCTTTCTGAAACTGGTTCCTGGACTTCCTGACGGTAACAACACATCTGCCACGCTAATCCTCAACACGGGGGCCCCTCAGGGGTGCGTGCTCAGTCCCCTCCTGTACTACCTGTTCACTCATGACTGCATGGCCAGGCACAACTCCAACACCATCACAACGTTTGCTGACAACACAACAGTGGTTTTATTTTTTATTTTCTATTTAACCTTTATTTAACTAGGCAAGTCAGTTAAGAACAAATTCTTATTTACAATGACGGCCTAGGAACAGTGGGGTTAACTGCCTTGTTCAGGGGCAGAAAGACAGATTTTTACCTTGTCAGCTCGGGGATTCTATCTTGCAACCTTTCGGTTACAGGCCCAACGCTCTAACCACGAGGCTACCTGCCACCCCTGGGCTGCCTGCCGCCCTTAGGCTACCTGTGGTAGGCCTGATCAACAACAACAATGAGACAGCCTATAGGGAGGAGGTCAGAGACCTGGCCGTGTGGTGCCAGGATATCAACCTCTCCCTCAACGTGATCAAGACAAAGGAGATGATTGTGGACTACAGGATAAGGAGGACCGAGCACGCCCCCATTCTCATCGACGGGGCTGTAGTGGAGCAGGTTGAGAGCTTCAAATTCCTTGGTGTCCACAACACTATCATGGTCCAAACACACCAAGACAGTTGTGAAGAGGACATGACAAAGCCATTCCCCCTCAGGACACTGAAAAGATTTGCATGGGTCCTCAGATCATCAAAAAGTTATACCGTTGCACCATCGAGAGCATCCTGACTGGTTGCATCACTGCCTGGTATGGCAACTGCTCGGGCTCTGACCGCAAGGCACTACAGAGGGTAGTGCGTATGGCCCAGTACATCACTGGGGCCAAGCTTCCTGCCATCCTGGACCTCTATACCAGGCGGTGTCAGAGGAAGGCCCTAAAAATGTAATAGACTCCATCCACCCTAGTCATAGACTGTTCTCTCTGCTACCGCACGGCAAGCGGTACCGGAGCGCCAAGTCTAGGTCCAAAAGGCTTCTTAACAGCTTCTTCCCCCAAGCCATAAGACTCCTGAACAGCTAATCAAATGGCTACCCAGACTATTTGCATTGCCCCCACCCCCTTTTACACTGCTGCTACTCTCTGTTTATTATCTATGCATAGTCACTTTAACTCTACCTACATGTACATATTACCTCGACTAACCTGTGCCCCAGCACATTGACTCTATACCGGTACCCCCTGTATAAAACGTCGCTACTGTTATTTTACTGCTGCTTTTTAATTATTTGTTATATATATTTTTTTACTTATCTAGTTTTTACTTAACACATATTTTTCTTAACTGCATTGTTGCTTAAGGGCTTGTAAGTAAGCATTTCTCTGTATTGTGTTGTATTCGACGCATGTGACAAGTAAAATGTGATTTGATACTTTACGATTAGAAAGGTTCAAAATGTATGTAAAACATCACAGCACCATTTAAATATATATGGCACATGGAAACCAAACGAGGGTGGTCTATGGTGATAGGTGGGATGGGCTGAGAGTGGCTGAGGGGCGGGATTAAAGAGCTTATGTTTGGTAATGTATTATTGTTATGTTATTGCTTTATATTAAAGTACCATGTATGTAAAATGTGTATGCAAAATGTGTACGTAAAATGTATATGTACAATATATGTATATGTAGCAGAAAAGCTAAAAAAAATAGATATAAAAAAATTGATACTTGGTGGATGGGTTTATAATAATAATGAAAAAATGACAAATAAAAAAAAATAGGTATTTCTGTTTTATTTTTAATCCATTGTACATATTCTAAAAACCTGTTTTTTCTTTGTCATTGTGGGGTATTGTGTGTAGATGATTTTTTTTATTGATTTAATCTATTTTAGAATAAGGCTGTAACATCACAAAAACGCGGAAAAAGGGAAGGTGTCTTCATATTTTCCGAATGCAGTGTACGCGTTGGGATTTAAATGAATGATATATACCCATTGAGATATGTCTATGAATTTGAGAGTGGTTACATTTCTCCAGCCTCATCCCTCAGATTTTTGACAAAACAGTGGTGGGGTCTCCGCTTTGTTATTGTTTGAACTGCAGATTGCAGCTTTAAGCAACCTTTCAGAGAACAACAATACGATATTGGAAGGCTAGCTTCATTTGAAAATAATGTATTTTTAAATGTAATTCCTCACCTCTTGTTTTACAGATCAAATGAATGGTTGATGGCACCGCCCTAAAGAGAGCAGTCTTTATGTAAATAGTGTTCAGAATGTCAAGCAATGGACTGGAGGACCATCGGTCACCATCTCTCAGTCACTCTGGAATGCTGGTCTTGTTACGCATGCAAACATCGGTGTGCTCAGTCGATGCCATGACACACACACACACACACACACACACACCTCTTCGTCCTCAAAGTCAACGTCCAGCTGAGAAGAGGAGTGTCTGTCTGTCTGTCCATCTCTGCTGACAGACAGACGCTGAATACATTAACAGTACACCTGTGTGTTCAAACACAAAACCATGGCACTCAAATTCTTCTTCTTCTTTTTTGCACACACATGAGGTTGAGACCGAGGTGTTGCTGCACAGAACCTACATAATACAGTGTTGGTACGTTGGTAGACCAAGACAGAATTTTTTATTCGCTTTGTTCTGTTTTTAAATTAATCGACTTAAAACATTTGCAAACGTGCCCCTTTAAATTTGAATTTAAATCAGAAAGGCACAATACATTTTAATTAAAAGGTGAAACGTCAGAGCATGTACAGTTTTCTGTTTTTAATAGGACTTCTAGTTAAACTAGATACTAAAATGAGGGTCAGAGACATATGAATGTTCTGGGTAAGAAACACACCTGTGTACCTTTGAATGCATAGCTTTAAGCACCATAGAGGCCGTACATCCCAAGCCAGAGTGTTATTTCAGTGTTTCAGTGTTATTCTGTTTACCTAAGATATGTGTTTTGTATGGCTCAAGTTTTGATTTTTTACATCATTTCTTCATTGTCTATTTAAGTAATAAGGCCCGAGGAGGTGTGGTATATGGTCAATATACCACGGCTAAGGGCTGTTTTTAAGCACGACGCAACGCGGAGTGCCTGGATACAGACCTTAGCCGTGGTATATTGGCCATATACCACAATCCCCTGAGGTGCCTTATTGCTATTATAAACTGGTTACCAACGTAATTAGAGCAGTAAAAATAAATGTTTTGTCAAACCCGTGGTATACGGTCTGATATACCATGGCTGTCAGCCAATCAGCATTCAGGGCTCGAACCACCCAGTTTATAAATAAACAATAAGGCACCTCAGATGTTTGTGGTATATGGCCAATATACCACGGCTAAGGGCTGTTCTTAGGCACGACGCAACATGAAGTACTGGATACAACCCTTAGCTGTTTTATATTGGCCATATACCACACACCCCCCAGGTGCCTTATTGATGTTATAAACTGGTTATCAATGTAATTAGAACAGTAAAAATAAATGTTTTGTCATACCCGTGGTATACGGTCTGATATACCACGGCTGTCAACCAATCAGTATTCAGGGCTCGAGCCACCCAGTTTATAATAGTTAAAAAAAAACATTGTACCATTTGCTTTGTTGTTGGGGTCGTCTCCAGCCTTTTAAGTCGTCAGTCTCCTACATCTAAAAACAGAGGTGCCTTTTCTCTTTTTATCGATCTGTTTTTGTTTCGCCTTTCTTTTTGTGCTTTATTGTTGTGTTTATCAGACGGGCTGAGCTATGGCTCAAATAGGAGCTGATGGTGACTGGAAAGTTGTAAGTCCGTAGACTCTAAAGCCTGTTGAAGTGATGTGGGACGTACTAGCTCTCCATCGGGTGTTAAGTCCTTGTTCTCAGCCGTAAAGGTGGAACGATTCTTAAACTGTCTGCAAAGAAGCACCGTCAAACCATGTGTTGTTAAAGTAAGAAAGTCAGACTTAAATTCAGACTTAAATTCAGACTTAAATTCGGTCATAAGAAGATTTGGCACTTGGTTGAGTGTTTTTGTGCTTCCCCATTACCCCTCTATAAGCTAATTTAACTTTAATTGAGGAAATACAACAAATCATTGATTTGATATTAATCAAAAAATAAATAAAATCTTTCCCTTTTTGACCTGATTTCATCCGATTCTGGATACCAAAGCACAGTTCTGCTCATACACCAAGTGTTACCGAAGTATATGACCAATTTCAGGAAGGTTCAACACAGAATTGGGGGAGCAGAGAATTCATTTCAGAACCCTTGTTTTCACATGCCATTATGTTCTGTGATTTCATTTGTTGTTTTTTCTGTTTTGGCTGAGGTGTAAAATCTCTTTACTGATTGTAATGTACCTAATACCTATTCAATTGTATCTATTGAAGCCTTAGATTACTGGACTGGGTCCCAACCCAATCACATTGTACTTTCAATCACCATACAGGCAATGAACACCAATGATATTTTATAGTCCGTACACAAACCGCATGTGTTTTAGATTATTTTTTCTTCTTCTTCTCAAGTAACAATTTACTCTCTTAAATTTCATTGAACTCATGTGTTATGTATTACTTAAGGATTTGAATATATTTGAATATTTAGTTTGTAGATTTTTGCCTTATTATATTCTACTTGACAATATTGTTATATAGCCGTTATAGATTGAGGTGGTATGACATCCATAACTTTTTTAAACCATATTCATGATTAATAATAATGTGTGGAGTCAGATAAAGTATTCAAAACATTCATGTAGCTGGATGTCTCTTTAGATCGAAGAGGTTCATTATCAATTCATTTTGTTGATCAAAGACCTTTTGATATTGATACAAGGAATGACATTTGCTTGGTTGCCGAGGCATCAACTCTGGCTGAAAACGAATGTTTCAACTAGCTCCTTTTTTCTTTGAGGTCTTATTTGAAAATATATTGTGTCGAAATGTAGATTGTCCATGTTTAGGGAAGAAGAAAACAAGTTATTTTCTACTTTGTCCATTTCAAAAAAATATATTGTTTTAATATTTCTTAAGATTGCCCTGAATATCAGGCCAAAATGAACAGTGAGATTGATGGGTCTCTGGAGTTGGGTAAATAGTGAGATGAGAGGTGAAGTAGTAGACTTTGCCGAATCGGGAAGGTCTGTAATGCTGCAGATGAACGATCTTTAAACTAAGGGACGAAGGTTGACTTTTTGCACTTCTGTATATAGTCAATGAACAGAGAAAAAACATGTATCATATTGAGATATTATTTTGAATAAAAAATTATATAATTATAAGGAATTTTGTTAGGTTAATTTAAAACATCTAACCTGAAAGACCAGCTAAACAAATTTGCTTGCAAAAAGAAAAGAAAATCGCACCAGTTTCTCAGCCAATGCACTCAGAAAAAGTTATGTGTTTTTTGGCTTATTTTGTCAGTGGCTTGTAGTTTGCCAGGAAATTCTCAAGGGGAGCATGCCCCCCATGTTCACTCCCACTACCCTTGTAGTTTTTTTTTGTTTTTAACAGAAAACAAATATCCTATATGGTCTATATTTCAAATGTTGGACCAGGCCCTTCATACCTGGACCTATGGTACAATAACTACAATAAATGATATTAGAAACCATATTATATTTTAGTATGATTTGACTGCATGTAAAAATAACACAAATGTAAACAATCTATATAGGTAGATAAGGAAAATTCATATTTTTAATTGACTAAATAACATCTACATTTTGGGGGAATGAGACTGCAGACAAGTCATCTATCACTTGTGATGTAACATTTTACCAAGAAACTCCATGAGATCTCAAGAATAAGATGTAATGTAAACGCCAAACCACCCAAGAAATATTGTCTTATCGCAGTAATATTACTCAAGTCAACATGGACTCACAGGACAGAGCTAATGCTACCAGGTAACTGTGCACACTCAGCAGGTGAAGACACCACCATACTAAATGAATAGGTAAATACTCTTTCAAATGAATGTAACCGTCTTCAGTCGAAGGTCAACTTGTTTCTGACTCGAGGTCGCCGTACAAGTGCTATTGAACCAAAGCGTCACTTTCTCCAAACCAACCAGTGCTGTTCGGACAGATTTCACTGTCTCTCGGCTTATTAAACCAAGGTCTCTCTTCCCTGCTGGGAGCACACAGGCTTGACTGCTTATTATGTGTAAGTGATCACTTACATTTTTTTGCTTATAGTTGCTACAGAATAATGTACTACTCTGCTTTCAGATTTGTTTTAGGCACAATTTATTGTTGCCATAAATGACTCTTGCTGTTATGAATTATAAAAAAAAAAAATGAATAAAACTAAAACTGGTTTGCTCACGCAACTCATCTATGGTCTCCATGTTTGTCTGTTAACTTTAGTCTATAAAACATTACTTTAAAGAGCATCCACAACACATCAGAACATGTTCCAAAAAATAACGAGGCACTCTGACGTCACATGAAAACAGACGGTCGGGTTCTGCTTCAAACTTCAGTCTCATTGCCATCTAGTGGACAAATAATTGTCTCCACCCAAATACAACCAGTGAAATTGGACACCCATTTATCAAATAAAATGAAATAACATTTTATTGGTCACATACACATGATTAGCAGATGTTAATGCGAGTGTAGTGAAATGCTTGTGCTTCTAGTTCCGACCGTGCAGTAATATCAAACAAGTATTCTGTAATGGGATGTCTACTTAGCTGATCAAAAGTCTTGTAGATTAGTTGAGTCTGCTGTGCTCATGCTGCGCTGGAGCAAAAAAACATGAGGCTTGTGGCTGCCAAGTTGTGGATCATGGCTGGTGACGAGTACTGCTTTATGTTATCATACTGTACTGTCTGGTTCATCATGAGAATGTGACATAACGACAACAAAGAAACACAAATTATGATCTCAACAAACAGTTCTGAATTAAGGGCTCCCGAGTGCACTGCATCTAAGTGCTAGAGGTGTCACTTACAGACCCTGGTTCAATTCCAGGCTGAATCACAACTAGTTGTGATTGGGAGTCCCATAGGGCGGCGCACAATTGGCCCAGCATCATCCGGGTTAGGCTGTCATTGTAAATAAGAATTTGTACTTAACTGACTTGCCTGGTTAAATAAAAAATGTATTGATTTCAAATCCTGCTGAAATGCACTCAAGAGTGTGTGGAAGACTTATGTAGAGCTTACATTGGGCAGGAACCAGCTTTAACTGACAATTAAACCTCCAACTAGGTGAAAAATCTGTCAATGTGCCCTTGAGCAAAGCACTTAACCCTAATTAATCCAGTAAATTGCTCTGGATCAGAGTGTCTGCTAAATGATTCAAATGTAATAGCTAAACATTAAAGTGGCACTCCAGTCTTCTTTTCACCTCATTTAACACCTGATTTACTTAACAAAAGGCCCTTCTCAATAGGTGGTCCAGGTATGTCATGACATAACACAAGTGGAGGAGGGGCAGGGCTTTCCCGTTTTGTTCTCTATTGCTCTGATGGATTCCCATCAGACCAACTCATTGAATGCACTACTTTTTAAAGTTTGTAGATATGTCTAAATAAACATTTGTGTGTACTTTACTGTATTTGTTTCTTGGGATATATATCACTTTTCAATAGTAAAACTTAAAAATAGTGGGAAAATGTCAGGACTGTTAACTATTTTGAAGTGAAATACTTGAAGGAACTATGACCCAAGGCAGTGAGCCTACTGTATGTAGAGTCTACTCTCATACCAGAGAGACAAATAGGACACAGATTCCGTCTCGAACCAGGGGATGGTGATGTCACTATCAGTAGGTTCCCTGGGGCATTGGGAACCTGTCTCTCTGGATTCTACACAGATGACGTACACTTCCTGTGTCAGAGAGCTTCAATGATGACAAGACACTCACCTTTCGGGGGAAATGATCGTTTTCTGTTCCATTACTTCCTTGTTTATTTTTAATTTCAGGTCGGCCAGTTGAGAACAAGTTCTCATTTACAACTTCAAACCGGGCCAAGATAAAGCAAAGCAGTGCGACACAAACAACAACACAGAGTTACACATGGAATAAACAAACATACAGTCTATAACACAATAGAAAAAAGTCTATATACAGTGTGTGCAAATGGCGTGAGGAGGTAAGGCAATAAATAGGCCATAGTAGCGAAGTAATTACAATTTAGCAAATTAACACTGGAGTGATAGATATGCAGATCATGATGTGCAAGTAGAAATATTGGTGTGCAAAAGAGCAAAAAGTAAATAATAACAATATGGGGATGAGGTAGGTAGATTGGATGGGCTATTTACAGATGGGCTGTGTACAGCTGCAGCGATCGGTTAGCTGCTCAGATAGCTGATGTTTAAAGTTAGTGAGGGAGATATAAGTCTCCAACTTCAGCGATTTTTGCAATTTGTTCCAGTCATTGGCAGCAGAGAACTGGCATGAAAGGCGGCCAAAGGGGGATGACCAGTGAGATATACCTGCTGGAGCGCGTGCTACGGGTGGGTGTTGTTATCATGACCAGTGAACTGAGATAAGGCAGAGCTTTACCTAGCAAAGACTTATAGATGACCTGGAGCCAGTGGGTCTGTCGAAAGAGTATAGCCCTAGTTTATTGTGATGTTTGTTAAAAGTAACTGATGCCTTGAGAAAATGGCAAATTTCATTCAGTCATATATTTCATAAAGAATATGTCTATAATAAACATACTGTACCAGTCAAAAGTTTGGACACACCCACTCATTCAAGGGTTTTTCTTTATTTTTACACATTTTTACATTGTAGAATAAGACATCAAAACTATGAAATAACACATATGGAATAATGTAGTAACCAAAAAAGTGTTAAACAAATCAAAATATATTTTATATTTGCCTCGATGACAGCTTTGCACAATCTTGGCATTCTCTCAATCAGCTTCATGAGGAAGTCACCTCATGATTACCTCATGTTCCCAAAAACCATTGAAATCAATTTTTCCCCTGTCGTAGCCCCCAGAGTTTCCAAATTTTGTGAATGCACTGAAGTCGGAAGTCTGAGATTTCCAAGTTCCTTATTGTTTTGAATGCGGCACCACTTGTTTTGAAAGCACCAAGACACAAGTTTGTCACCCCCGTTCAATGGGCAACATTCAGTTGAATATTAATAGCCTTTGCTTTACTGTAATATTACTAAAGCTAGGCCTATAAATGATTAGCCTCCTGATATCAGCCACATCATATAAGATATACGTATTGGGGGGACATGCCCTGGACAACGCACTTCAAGGCATCTTGTAACAGTAATTTGTTACAAGAGCACGGGTCACCTGACTGACACAAGAGTGAGTGACTAATATTTGTATTGAGTAACGTTTTGGGTGACTGCCCCTTTACGAAAACGGAAGTAAGCCTTGTCTCGTGACGTTAGTTGCCTTGCGCCGAGAAACAGTGGGCAGGAAACGACAGGCAGAGAAAGACTTGTTCACGCGTTCCGACACCATGGCACAGTACAAATAACCGAAAAGGTGCTCCACGTTCTATTACTAATGTTCGGGAACGGTCACAGGCTTCGGCTTCTTACCAAGACTTTTGGAGACGTTCCTCGAAAGCTTTTCCGCCGAGGGATTTGACAACTGCCACCCGTGAAAGGTGTCTGCGGTCTAAAAACATCGGGGCGGACCGCGGGTGGGAAGAGGATTCGTAGAGAAGGTGCTGTCTGCTTTCTGGAGCCATGAGGGAGTATAAAGTGGTCGTGTTGGGCTCGGGTGGCGTGGGTAAATCAGCATTGACGGTCCAGTTTGTAACGGGATCCTTCATTGAGAAATACGACCCCACAATAGAGGATTTCTACCGAAAGGAGATCGAGGTGGACTCGTCGCCCTCTGTTCTGGAGATACTGGACACGGCCGGGACCGAACAGTTCGCCTCCATGCGAGACCTGTACATCAAAAACGGGCAGGGATTTATTTTGGTCTACAGTCTGGTCAACCAGCAGAGCTTCCAAGATATCAAGGCATTGAGGGATCAAATCATCCGAGTGAAAAGATACGAACGAGTGCCAATGGTATTGGTTGGAAACAAGGTGGACTTGGAAGGCGAGAGGGAGGTCTCTTCCGGGGAAGGCAAGGCGCTGGCTCAGGAGTGGAATTGCCCGTTTATGGAAACTTCTGCCAAAAATAAAGGCTTGGTCGACGAACTGTTCGCAGAAATCGTGAGACAGATGAACTATTCTTCTTTACCCAGCGGTGGAGATCGCTGTTGTTCTTGTGTGCTTCTCTAAGAAAACATGTTTCGTGCAGCTGTGAGTGTTTTATCTATGTGAAAACCATCAAACAAGCCCTATTTTGATAACTTGTTAACAAAATGATACGGCCTCTTTTTTGATTAAGCGGCCGTCAATATAGAAAGCTGCCCACTGTTGTATTATTGCACACACCATCGAGGATGACAACATTCGATATTTAAATAGCATAAAAAGTGTTTACATGACAAAGTACTTGAATGTTTAAGTTTTTAGTTCAATATCAAACAGCTTTGTATTTGACACTTCTCTGGAAACGTGCCTCGATGGGAATGTCTTATTGTGAAACCTAAGAGAGACACTTTGTTGTTGCTTTGTTTTGCTATGAAAATGTTATGTGGGGTTTGATTACTGTTGAGTTGTACTTTTTGACGTCTTCTGGGCAGGTCATTCAGGCCTGGAGAGATGGATTGGAGGACTCCTCCCTCTGCTGAACAGGGAGGGTCTGCTTTCTGTGGATTCTGCAGGGCTCAAGGAACATTCCCCCCCCCCAAAAAAAATTTGGAAACTCCCTGCAAAAGCTCTTTTTTTTTTTTTTTTTTTGGTACAGTGTCAAATAAACCCCATATGCCAGTCAGTAAACCTGCACTGTTCACTGGAATTAGCCTAAACCTGAGCATCCTGTTCAAATAAGACTAAACATAACAAATAGCTTGAACATCAAGCTGTGGTACATTACCTGTTGATAAAAGCCTACTCAAGACATGGGGCGTATTCATTACGCAGATTCTGTTGCAAAACGTTTCTTAAACGGAAGAAAACGGGGCGTGACCTACCTGAATCTGTCCAATAGAAACTTGTTTTTCTCTATTTGCTTACGTTTGGTTGTTAAACGGTTTCCATAATGAATACGCCCCTGGAGTGTGGTGGTTTGAATTGTGTTTTTTCTTTGGGACTGGTGATGATGTTGGATTGAATACAAAACTTGCACTTCCCTTGCCAGTGTCACTCTTTGATTTGCACAAACAAGGACCTTACAGATGTTACTGACATGGAGAATACGCATGACTGGACCCCATGTCAAGTGCCTTCCTAAGAATTACACTTGTCTCCATGTGCCAACCAAGGAGCCCTCTAATCACAAGCGTACTTTACAGTTTTCAGTTGGGCTCATAGTGTTACTTTTTGTATTTTTCAGAGAGGAAGTTGAGGTGTAGACCTAGACCAACTAGCAGTTATTTTATGGCAAGTTTGGCCTATTTTTAATTTTATTTCCTGCCCCCCCCCCCCCCATTGGTACTAATTCACTGAGAATATGAGCCCAAGCAGATTTATGCTGTGGGGTTCAGAGAAAAGTATGCCATATTTGTGTTTTAATTTGACATTTTTATGATTACTTTCTGAAATGTGAAATCCTGATTCAATTGTCATTTTGACCTCAAGTCTATTACTACCCACCTGTCTGGTTTGGAGGACTTTTGAATACAAAAGGCATTTTCTGCAACGTTTTGGTGTGTGCTCTTCATTCTGTTGGTGTGATTGCGTGGGTGTGTGCTCTATACTTGAATGTGTAGTCGTTGGCGTATTAAGGCTATAGGTCCCGTGTAGCTCAGTTGGTAGAGCGTGGTGCGTGCAACACCAGGGTAACAACACTGGTCCCATGTAGCTCAGTTAGTAGAGTGTGGTGCGTGCAACACCAGGGTAACAACACTGGTCCCATGTAGCTCAGTTGGTAGAGCGTGGTGCGTGCAACACCAGGGTAACAACACTGGTCCCATGTAGCTCAGTTGGTAGAGTGTGGTGCATGCAACACCAGGGTAACAACACTGGTCCCGTGTAGCTCAGTTGGTAGAGCGTGGTGCATGCAACACCAGGGTAACAACACTGGTCCCGTGTAGCTCAGTTGGTAGAGCGTGGTGCGTGCAACACCAGGGTAACAACACTGGTCCCGTGTAGCTCAGTTGGTAGAGTGTGGTGCGTGCAACACCAGGGTAACAACACTGGTCCCGTGTAGCTCAGTTGGTAGAGCGTGGTGCGTGCAACACCAGGGTAACAACACTGGTCCCGTGTAGCTCAGTTGGTAGAGCGTGGTGCGTGCAACACCAGGGTAACAACACTGGTCCCGTGTAGCTCAGTTGGTAGAGCGTGGTGCTTGCAACGCCAGGGTTGTGGGTTCGATTCCCATGAGGGCCCAATATGTAAAAATAGTATTAAAATGTATGCATTCTTTACTATAAGTTGCTCTGGATAAATGACTAAAATGTGCAGGACTAGTACATCTATAGGCCTTACTGTTGCATCATATGTCAGGCCCTGGCCTGGCTCCTATTGGACCTCTGGCTTTTCAGGCCCTCTACAAACATCAACCAGAAACCCCATCTCAAACATGTTGATCTCTTTAAATCGCTCTGACACGTGTTCCTGTTTGCTTTGTCAATGGTTGAACATAAAACACAACTTTTCTGTGATGTAGTCGAGCAACACTGAAGGGCACTAGTTTAGAAGGGTTTTTTGGTCCCTCCAGCTGTTAGAGTAGAGGGCATGCTGGGTACACTGGGTATAGTTGACGAGTGGTGCTTCCTGTCACATGGTTTCTGGATATAGGCAGTCAGAAGGGGACAGAGGAGGCTTTCTGTGTCTCCAGCCAAGCCCAATCAGCAGACAGACGGATGTTTGTAACCATGTGTGAGCGAGAGATGGAGTGGCATGAGTATTGGGTAACAACCAGCAGAAGGTGAAAATCAGATGTCATGGGGTGTTTGAATGAAGCAGAGAGAGGGTGAAATTAGATGTGTTGGGGTGTTTGAATGAAGCAGAGAGAGGGTGAAATTAGATGTGTTGGGGTGTTTGAATGAAGCAGAGAGAGGGTGAAATTAGATGTGTTGGGGTGTTTGAATGAAGCAGAGAGAGGGTGAAATTAGATGTGTTGGGGTGTTTGAATGAAGCAGAGAGAGGGTGAAATTAGATGTGTTGGGGTGTTTGAATGAGGCAGAGAGAGGGTGAAATTAGATGTGTTGGGGTGTTTGAATGAAGCAGAGAGAGGGTGAAATTAGATGTGTTTGGGTGTTTGAATGAGGCAGAGAGAGGGTGAAATTAGATGTGTTTGGGTGTTTGAATGAGGCAGAGAGAGGGTGAAATTAGATGTGCTGGGGTGTTTGAATGAAGCAGCAGACAGGGGAAAAATGATGTGTTGGGATGTTGTGTTTGAAAAAGCAGAGAAAGACCGCTTCTCTTGGAAGGGCCGAGCCCGAGTCTGTTTGGGGCTGGTATGTATGTCCATAAAGTGACCAGTCAAAGCTTTCTAATGGGAAGGCATTCCATACATCATGGTAGATGTGGTGGGGGAAGGGAGAGGAAGGCATTCCATACATCATGGTAGATGTGGCGGGGGAAGGGAGAGGAAGGCATTCCATACATCATGGTAGATGTGGTGGGGGAAGGGAGAGGAAGTCAAGTTCGCTGTGGTGGAATGGAGGAGGAAGAATTGAATGAAAATATCCTGCACACTACCAGGGAGATTCCAGTGTGAGCGTGTGCACACCTTATGGATGTTGAGGTGTGTGTGTGTGTATTAATGTCAGTAAGTGTGTGTGAGGAAGGGAGAGGGCGAGAGAGAGGGAGGGAGAGAGAGCGAATGAGAGAGGTGTGAGGGCAGGAAAGAACTGATCCCAATATCTATTCTTTACAAGACTGTTCCACTAGGTGGCAGGAAGCCTAGTGTTTAGAGCATAGAGGTGGCAGGTAGCCTAGTGGTTAGAGCATAGAGGTGGCAGGTAGCCTAGTGGTTAGAGCATAGAGGTGGCAGGTAGCCTAGTGGTTAGAGCATAGAGGTGGCAGGTAGCCTAGTGGTTAGAGCATAGAGGTGGCAGGTAGCCTAGTGGTTAGAGCGTAGAGGTGGCAGGTAGCCTAGTGGTTAGAGCGTAGAGGTGGCAGGTAGCCTAGTGGTTAGAGCATAGAGGTGGCAGGTAGCCTAGTGGTTAGAGCATAGAGGTGGCAGGTAGCCTAGTGGTTAGAGCATAGAGGTGGCAGGTAGCCTAGTGGTTAGAGCATAGAGGTGGCAGGTAGCCTAGTGGTTAGAGCATAGAGGTGGCAGGTAGCCTAGTGGTTAGAGCATAGAGGTGGCAGGTAGCCTAGTGGTTAGAGCATAGAGGTGGCAGGTAGCCTAGTGGTTAGAGCGTAGAGGTGGCAGGTAGCCTAGTGGTTAGAGCGTAGAGGTGGCAGGTAGCCTAGTGGTTAGAGCGTAGAGGTGGCAGGTAGCCTAGTGGTTAGAGCGTAGAGGTGGCAGGTAGCCTAGTGGTTAGAGCATAGAGGTGGCAGGTAGCCTAGTGGTTAGAGCATAGAGGTGGCAGGTAGCCTAGTGGTTAGAGCATAGAGGTGGCAGGTAGCCTAGTGGTTAGAGCATAGAGGTGGCAGGTAGCCTAGTGGTTAGAGCATAGAGGTGGCAGGTAGCCTAGTGGTTAGAGCATAGAGGTGGCAGGAAGCCTAGTGTTTAGAGTGTAGAGGTGGCAGGTAGCCTAGTGGTTAGAGCATAGAGGTGGCAGGTAGCCTAGTGGTTAGAGCATAGAGGTGGCAGGTAGCCTAGTGGTTAGAGCATAGAGGTGGCAGGTAGCCTAGTGGTTAGAGCATAGAGGTGGCAGGTAGCCTAGTGGTTAGAGCATAGAGGTGGCAGGTAGCCTAGTGGTTAGAGGTGGCAGGTAGCCTAGTGGTTAGAGCATAGAGGTGTCAGGTAGCCTAGTGGTTAGAGCATAGAGGTGGCAGGTAGCCTAGTGGTTAGAGCATAGGGGTGGCAGGTAGCCTAGTGGTTAGAGTGTTGGACTAGTAATCGAAGGGTTGTAAGATCAACTCCCTGAGCTAACAAGGTAAAAATCTGTCATTCTGCCCCTGAACAAGGCAGTTAACCCACTGTTCCTAGGCTGTCATTGAAAGTAAGAATTTGTTCTTAACTGACTTGCCTAGTAAAATAAAAATAGTTTGCACAGCAGCTAACATGGTTTGCTTCCTTTCTGTCTTGAGGCTTCTAGTCATCATCACAGAGGTTCTGCTTCCTTGGTGAACTCAGTGACCCTTGACAGTCAGAAACACACTGTGACGTGCCCTACGTCTACCAATGCAACCTTAATGCTCTCTGTTCACAAGGCTTGCTTTTTCAGAGAAATCACACAAAGATAAGATAAGGTTCCAGGTTTAAAATGGAGGATGTTTGAGGCTGTCTGGGACCATATTGTTAGGCCTAGTCATTCACTTAAAGGACCAATCAGCAGTTGAGACTACAACAAAGTGGACACCCCACCTCTGTTTTGGTAAAAAGCTGAGGGATGGGATAGGAGAAATGTAGCTAAAACTCTCAATTTCACAGAAAGAGCTTTGGATGCAAGGACTGACCGTCCCAAATTATAGTTTTAACCATGTTTTGAGGATGTAGTGTGTTTGTTTAAAACAAGCTTATATTTTGGGTTCTGACGAAGTGTGACAGTTGAACTAAGCTTCTTCCAGAATCAATGGGTATAAATCATTGATTTATTAGTCCAAAAATGGATGTAGCGACTGTAGATGAGCCCTTTTAATGGGGTAGGATACGTAATACAATTTTCAATAGAATCGATCAGAAACCTTTCTTACCATTCCTGAAATTAAATGGATATGTCGTCCAAATAAATCAAAGGCAGTATGAGTGTACCGTCACCTATGTATGTTATGATTAGATTGTAAGAAACTTCTGGTAACACCTCAGAATATGGAGCTCATTGATAGTTATAAAGCTTTGTGTTTCTGATACTTTGTCCAGTGTGTGCAGAATCCATGTGTGAGATCTGTGTGTGACATCATGACGTCAAGATTTATGCAAAACGTTTGAAGAATGCAGTGAATTGTGCAGCTCAAATTAATATTCACCACTGAGAATCTCTATGGAAACCAGGTCTGGTTTAGTATACAATAGTGGGACCTGGAGGGAGGGAGGGAGGGAGGGAGGCAGGCAGGCAGGCAGGCAGGCAGGCAGGCAGGCAGGCAGGCAGGCAGGCAGGCAGGCAGGCAGGCAGGCAGACAGACAGACAGACAGACAGACAGACAGACAGACAGACAGACAGACAGACAGACAGACAGACACATATCGGATAAATAGTTACTGTATGCAGAGTAAGAGTTTTCGAAATGGTTTAGTTGTTGCTGTTATCAGATGTATGATCAGCTGGATTAAACCCATTGAAACAGTGTTTCACGTTTAACTATGTGGGAAAACTGGTTTGGCCATATAGCTCTTACTGTGTGTATGCGGACAGTACATTCATGCATCCTTGTATGTTTTTGTGCATTTGCAAGCCATGCCTAAACGGGATGCATGTGTGTGTATAATACTGTGACGTGGTCCTGTATAGGTAAGGTGGGATCCCTTTGAGGAATGATGATGGATCCTAGAAGGGTGAAATACAATGGGGGTTTGCTTATTGGCAGGTACACTGTAATACTCAGTTCCACTGCTCACACACACTGTAATACTTAACCTGGCCAGGTGGAGAGGCCATTAGGCCAAACATCTCTCAGGTACACAGCCTGACCCATAAGGTGATCTCACGTAAGGTTGGAGGTGCTTTAGCCATGGGGTAACCATGGTAACCTTTTTATCCTTCATCCTTTAGCCTGTGTCGTGTACATTAGGGCAAAATACAACGGTAAATGTTTTAAAACGTTTTGCAACAGGATGTTTTCTTATTGGACAGGACCAGGTAGTCCCTCCCTGTTTGTCTGTTTTCTTCCGTTTGGTGCCTAATGAGCAGGACCCTGGCCCTGCATCATATTGTCTTAGTGTGCTGGTGTGTCGCAACAGCTCCTCTTTGACCTGTAAAGATACCCTGTCAGGGAAGTTGTCACACTCTCACTACTGCATTGAAGGGAATCAATCAGTGTGATCTGTGAGATATAGAGCTATATCTTTTACTCTTCACTTACCCTCAAAGTGAACGTGAAAGTAGGGATATTTTGAGAGTTGAAGTCAACCCTTACAGATAGACATTGTCTCTACACAGTGTGTTGAATCCAAAGTGATAGCTGCCGCTGTTTTGGAAGATGGAACATGTTGAAATGACTATTCAAAACAAAGGAAGGGGGGGGGGGGGTGATGTCCTTGTTGGCTTGCGTACATCAGATCTCTCACTGACCCCTGACCCTTTGTAATCTCATTTGGGGCCGAGAGGCCAGCCGATCGTGTGACACTAACTTCGTTGCCACGGTGTTATTTATCTCCACTCAGTATGTAGGCCTACTGTTCAGTCAGCCAGGCCTGTGATTGAGAGAGCGATCAGCAGAAAGATCCTGATATTTTCCCACCGAGGACATCCACACTGTCATTGGCTCTATTAATGTAGTAGTTAAGTGGCCCCCGAACCCTCCCTCAGCCCCTCCCCCTTCCCAAATACAACCCCTGAACCCTCCCTCAGCCCCTCCCCATCCCAAATACAACCCCCAACCCCTCCCTCAGCCCCTCCCCCATCCCAATGAAACCCCTAACCCCTCCCTCAGCCCCTCCCCATCCCAAATACAACCCCTGAACCCTCCCTCAGCCCCTCCCCATCCCAAATACAACCCCTGAACCCTCCCTCAGCCCCTCCCCATCCCAAATACAACCCCCAACCCCTCCCTCAGCCCCTCCCCCATCCCAATGAAACCCCTAACCCCTCCCTCAGCCCCTCCCCATCCCAAATACAAACCCCAACCCCTCCCTCAGCCCCTCCCCATCCCAAATACAACCCCCGAACCCTCCCTCAGCCCCTCCCCATCCCAAATACAACCCCCGAACCCTCCCTCAGCCCCTCCCCCATCCCAAATACAACCCCTGAACCCTCCCTCAGCCCCTCCCCATCCCAAATACAACCCCTGAACCCTCCCTCAGCCCCTCCCCATCCCAAATACAACCCCTGAACCCTCCCTCAGCCCCTCCCCATCCCAAATACAACCCCGAACCCTCCCTCAGCCCCTCCCCCATCCCAAATACAACCCCTAACCCCTCCCTCAGTCCCTCCCCATCCCAAATACAACCCCTGAACCCTCCCTCAGTCCCTCCCCATCCCAAATACAACCCCCAACCCCTCCCTCAGCCCCTCCCCCATCCCAATGAAACCCCTAACCCCTCCTTCAGCCCCTCCCCCTCCCCCATCCTAATACAACCCCCAACCCCTCCCTCAGCCCCTCCCCCATCCCAAATACAAACCCCAACCCCTCCCTCAGCCCCTCCCCCATCCCAAATACAACCCCTGAACCCTCCCTCAGCCCCTCCCCCATCCCAAATACAACCCCTGAACCCTCCCTCAGCCCCTCCCCCATCCCAAATACAAACCCCAACCCCTCCCTCAGCCCCTCCCCCATCCCAAATACAACCCTCAACCCCTCCCTCAGCCCCTCCCCCATCCCAATGAAACCCCTAACCCCTCCTTCAGCCCCTCCCCCTCCCCCATCCTAATACAACCCCCAACCCCTCCCTCAGCCCCTCCCCCATCCTAATACAACCCTCAACCCCTCCCTCAGCCCCTCCCCCATCCCAAATACAACCCCCAACCCCTCCCTCAGCCCCTCCCCCATCCCAATGAAACCCCTAACCCCTCCTTCAGCCCCTCCCCCTCCCCCATCCTAATACAACCCCCAACCCCTCCCTCAGCCCCTCCCCCATCTTAATACAACCCTCAACCCCTCCCTCAGCCCCTCCCTATCCTAATACAACCCCCAACCCCTCCCTCAGCCCCTCCCCCATCCTAATACAACCCTCAACCCCTCCCTCAGCCCCTCCCCCATCCTAATACAACCCTCAACCTCTCCCTCAGCCCCTCCCCCATCCTAATACAACCCCCAACCCATCCCTCAGCCCCTCCCCCATCCTAATACAACCCCCAACCCATCCCTCAGCCCCTCCCTATCCTAATACAACCCCCAACCCCTCCCTCAGCCCCTCCCCCATCCTAATACAACCCTCAACCCCTCCCTCAGCCCCTCCCCCATCCCAAATACAACCCCCAACCCCTCCCTCAGCCCCTCCCCCATCCCAATGAAACCCCTAACCCCTCCCTCAGCCCCTCCCCCATCCTAATACAACCCTCAACCCCTCCCTCAGCCCCTCCCCCATCCTAATACAACCCCCAACCCATCCCTCAGCCCCTCCCTATCCTAATACAACCCCCAACCCCTCCCTCAGCCCCTCCCCCATCCTAATACAACCCTCAACCCCTCCCTCAGCCCCTCCCCCATCCCAAATACAACCCCCAACCCCTCCCTCAGCCCCTCCCCCATCCCAATGAAACCCCTAACCCCTCCTTCAGCCCCTCCCCCTCCCCCATCCTAATACAACCCCCAACCCATCCCTCAGCCCCTCCATATCCTAATACAACCCCCAGCCCCTCCCTTAGCTTCCCCCCATCCCCAAGTACCCCACCTGTTGCTTCCCAGATACCCCAGAGTTATTAAGCATCTAAACCATATGGACACAGAGAGATTATTGCCCCCAACATAAACACACACATACGTGCATCCAGGAGGAGGCTGATGGGAGGAGCTATAGGTGGAAGGGCTCATTGTAATGTCTGGAATGGAATTCATGGAACGGAGTCAAACATATCAAACGTATAGAAACCATGTTTAACTCTGCTCCATATATTCCATTCCAGACATTACAAAGAGCCTGTCCTCCTTCGGCTCCTCTTACACACACACACACACACACACACACACACACACACACACACACACACACACACACACACACACACACACACACACACACACACACACACAATACTACCCCCTCCCTAGCCTCAGGGACCCCTCCCTCCCTTTCCCCCTCAGTACCCTCTGTCAGGGTTTGGGGTGAGGGCAGGAGGACAGTATTGAGATTCAGCTCCCATGTTGTCACCACTACACTAAACTGACTTCTACCATACAGCGTTAATGGACACGAGACACATTCTTCTCAGTGTTCTCGGTATGAAAATGATTCTGTATCTTGTAGAATAACCACAATGAATGTACACTCACAACAAGACCAAGAGAATAGAAGAATCATGAATACATTTGTAAATGCAGAAACCTCCACTATTATTAAAGCCAAAGAGACAAATCTACCTTTAGAATGCATTGTGCCGATTCGTTGAGAAATAAGTTAGTGCTCTGACGGCCCTCCACCAGTGTGTTCCACCCACGCCGGCCCTCCACCAGTGTGTTCCACCCACGCCGGCCCTCCACCAGTGTGTTCCACCCACGACGACCCTCCACCAGTGTGTTCCACCCACGCCGGCCCTCCACCAGTGTGTTCCACCCACGCCGACCCTCCACCAGTGTGTTCCACCCACGACGACCCTCCACCAGTGTGTTCCACCCACGACGACCCTCCACCAGTGTGTTCCACCCACGCCGACCCTCCACCAGTGTGTTCCACCCACGACGACCCTCCACCAGTGTGTTCCACCCACGACGACCCTCCACCAGTGTGTTCCACCCACGCCGACCCTCCACCAGTGTGTTCCACCCACGCCGGCCCTCCACCAGTGTGTTCCACCCACGACGACCCTCCACCAGTGTGTCCCACCCACGCCGACCCTCCACCAGTGTGTTCCACCTACGCCGACCCTCCACCAGTGTGTTCCACCCACGACGACCCTCCACCAGTGTGTTCCACCCACGCCGACCCTCCACCAGTGTGTTCCACCCACGACGACCCTCCACCAGTGTGTTCCACCCACGCCGGGGCACTCACAGGGGTTTGATAGTGAACATATGGGGGGCCTGCTCACTCAGCACAGCCCTGTCTCCCCATTACCTTTCAGAGGAATTAACAAATGAATACTTGAGATCTCCAATGTAGGCTATTATGTGATAGAGTGGAGGGGGGGGGGGGGGGGATTTGTGTTTGGATCATCCTGTAACACAGTGACTAGATCTATTTACTACACGTTCTATTGGATCACAGGAGGCTGCTGGAACGGAGCATATGGAATGGCTTCAGACACCTGGAAACCATGCGTTTGATACCATTCCACAGATTCCGCTCCAGTCATTACCATACGCCCGTTCTCCCTAATTAAGGTGCCTCCAGCCTCCTGTGTATAGGCTATTGTAGTCATGTTTACTGTGTCGGATATCAACCTCTGAAGAGACAGACTTGATAAGATAACCTGTATTATTTGTACATTGCTCTCTATTTATCTCAGGTGTGGTTTGTTTTGTCCGATCAACTGTCATAAGGAAATAACCTTGACAAGTGCCTTCTTTATAAGAGTGTCATAAACAAGATACACGTTCACCAAAGCCCCGTTTATACCTTCCGCTAACATGCGTCCTTCATCCTGAACCCGATCTTGTCCGTTTACACTTATAAGATCTCATCAAAACCAGATCACAGTGCGTCTTTTTAATCGTCTACACCTGTCTAAAAATGTGGGCACAATCAGAATGTGGACAAGATCAGGACAAAGAACGCATGTTAGAACCAGGTATAAACGTGGCTCAAGAAGCTAATACCTGAATAACAGTGATTACTACGTGGAACGACAAACAAGGGGTATGTGAAAGCAATAATATGGTGGCAATATGACTGACACGTGATCATAACAATAATACACTTTATTTGCATAGCATTTCTCGTACAACACATTGTAGCCCAAAGTGTTTTACAGTTAGCGTTGTGTAATAAAAAGTGTAGCTGGCTAATTTCAGCGCCACTCTGGATAAATATATACAGTTAAGGTTTTTATTAAGAGACAAAAGGATCAAAGCAGCACAGTTTCATATCAAATATATTACACAAGAATGAGCTTAATATGTACACCTGTATTACCACTCTAAATATTCACAACTTTAATAGTGTTCATATATGATCACCCCATTGATTCACAAATATGCCCTAAACATTGGTTTTAGAACTACCTTACTGAGAACATTACATGACCGGAATCAACCAATGAGCTTCCTTCTCCTCACAGACGGAAGAGCAAATGACCAATGAATGTGCTGTGGTTATTGCTATTGTCAAAGATCCATGTATTGGCCCTAAGTCGCACGTAAACATGGTCTCCTACGTTCAGCTGCAGCGAGATGCCATTGGTTGCGGTCTCATGTCGGTTTCCAGAGACGTGGTTGTACACAGTAATCATCTGTTCTCCGTTGTTCATCAGTCGAAGCCCCATGGGTCTAGAAGAGCTGTTGTGACCTGAGAAGCTGAAGTAGTAGACTCCCCTGACCGGTGCTGTGAAGATTCCTATAGGAAGTGGACAGGTCAATAAAAAAAGTTACACTCTTATTTTACCAGGTAAGTTGACTGAGAACACATTCTCATTTACAGCAACAACCTGGGGTATAGTTACAGGGGAGAGGGGGATGAATGAGCCAATTGGAAGCTGGGGATGATTAGGGGACCGTGATGGTTTGAGGGCCAGATTGGGAATTTAGCCAGGACACCGGGGTTAACCCCTACTCTTACGATAAGTGCCATGGGATCTTTAGTGACCACAGAGAATCAGGACACCCATTAACATCCCATCCGAAAGACGGCACCCTACACAGGGCAATGTCCCTAATCACTGCCTTGGGATCTTTTTTGGGGGACCAGAGGAAAGAGCATCTCCTACTGGTCCAGGACCAGCCCTGATCAGCTTCAGAGGTAAGCCAGCAGTGGGATGCAGGTTGGTACGCTGCTGACAATTCAAACAACCTATGTTATACATGTAACTGAAACCACTTCGGTTTGTACTGCTTCAGTCAGTTGGGTGCATAATGATACCCGTCTTCTTTTACTGTGAGGAATGACAATGGAGTGTTATGACTTATTATGAAAATAGGAACTATTGATTAAGTGAAGAGCGTGTGAGAGTGAGACTAGAGAGTTATAGGCCTACCTGTTGATGGGTTGTAAGCACTTCCGATGTTTGTGTAGACATTCTTGTAGGTCAGAGTGATTTCAGTGTTGAAGGGGCCAATGTGGCCAACATTGCTGATGGAAGCTGCAAAAGCCACTTGTCTACCTGCGATATATCCATGAAAGCACTGGGTTAAAGTCCATGTTCTGGTGGGATCTATACATCAATTCCTCATCACTTAGTTGTTACAGAATTATCTAATGTTAGTTGAAAAGCTTACGTCAATTTATATAAGAAACACTGCTATCATACTCAGCAAATGTGCTGATAGTTTACAGTCATCTGAGATTGAATAAACAGTCATACTTATCATCTGTGTGGATCTCAATCTATTACCTTGAAGGTCTCTCTTCAGTTCCTCTACCTGACTCTCGCTGGCTCTCAGTTTAGCTCCCACTGCTGTCAGCTCTGCTCTCTGCTCTGCCATTGCAGCGAGCATCTCTCTCAGCACACAGTAGATGCCGGACTGGCACGTTTGTTGGCTGTCCACCGTGGCTTCTGCCTCTACTGCCTGTTCCTCTGCAGGAATCTCTTTGGCTCTGCTCTCTCCTCCCTGGTAGTCTAGCTGCTGAGTGATGCCATTCACTCTGATCTCGTCAGAGTCCTGAAGCTGAGCCACTGACAGGTGACAGAAGACTAAGGCTAGCAGAGGCACCGCTGTCTTCATTCTTAGACTGGAAGATACTGGATGATAATGCTGGATTCTTGTTGTCTTGGTTGTTTGTCTCGACTGTGTTTCTCTTCTTGTGGTTTATTTTGCTCAGGTCTCAGTCCTCTCTATATACCCTGCCCGTCCTATCAACTGCCATAAGGAAATAACTTGACAAGTGCCTTCCTCAAAATAGTGTCATAAACAATATACACGTTCACCAAGAAACTAATACCTGAATAGCAATGATTAACTTAAAGTTGGCACGTGAAAACATCAATAATATGGTGGCAATAAGTTTCCTCCTCTTGTGGTTTGTTTTGATCAGGTGTCAGTCCTCTCTCTCTCGATATATATCCAACTCCCAAGGAAATAACGTTGAAAAGTGCATCCTTTAAAATAGTATAATGAACCCGTTTTACGGTAATAGACTAGACAAGATGCATGTTCAACAACAAGTGAATACAGTGAAGGTGAACAGAAGAAAACAATGTGATACCTGATAACAAGGGATAACTGATAACAAGGGATACCTGATAACAAGGGATACCTGATAACACGGGATAACTGATAACAAGGATAACTGATAACAAGGGATACCTGATAACAAGGGATACCTGATAACAAGGGATACCTGATAACAAGTGATACCTGATAACAAGGGATACCTGATAACAAGGGATACCTGATAACAAGGGATACCTGATAACAAGGGATAACTGATAACAAGGGATACCTGATAACAAGGGATACCTGATAACACGGGATAACTGATAACAAGGGATAACTGATAACAACGGATACCTGATAACAAGGGATACCTGATAACAAGGGATACCTGATAACAAGTGATACCTGATAACAAGGGATACCTGATAACAAGTGATACCTGATAACAAGGGATACCTGATAACAAGGGATACCTGATAACAAGTGATACCTGATAACAAGTGATACCTGATAACAAGGGATAACTGATAACAAGGGATAACTGATAACAATGTGATAACTGATAACTGATAACAAGGGATACCTGATAACAAGGGATACCTGATAACAAGGGATACCTGATAACAAGGGATAACTGATAACAAGGGATAACTGATAACAATGGATAACCGATAACAAGGGATAACTGATAACAAGGGATAACTGATACCAATGTGATAACTGATAACAAGGGATAACTGATAACAAGCACGTGGACATCCCAGATGATGGCAATAACCCTGACATGTGATGTTATTGACATTAGAAAGTCATATTTTTACGGTCTTCCGTCTGTGAGGAGAAGGAAGCTCATTGGTTGATTCCGGTCATGGAATGTGCTATTACAGTTTCTCTCAATTGCTTGAGCACATTTTGTCCAAGCAGAATTCACAAAAAAATACATTTCATTTGCAAAATGCATTGACTCCCGAAACGTTAAATACATGACACAAAATCAACTACCTCCATCAAAACATACAACTTATCTAATGAAAAGTGATTTCAATTAGTCGTTACACAATGGCCCAATAAATACTATCAACATACTCTAACATGGTTAAGTCTCTTTTATATGTCTGGCCCATTTGTTGATACTATAATTATAGAATAAAAGGCAAGTAAACATATTATCACAGCATGGGCTGGATTCTTTTGTCCTAAAATCATTTGACCAAAGATGACCAAGAAGAATGTCAATATCAATATCAATATCCAGAAACAATATCCAAAATATTCCATTTGAACTGAGAGCTGAACTATCTTCCTCTATGGGCCCCTCTACTTCTCCTTTGTCTTTGCCCTCGGCCTCTTACTTGGTCCATTCTTGCAAACAGCAACTCAGAGGGGACCTCTTTTAAGCATGAATAAGGAATGATTGCTGATTGAACAATTGTGCAAAGAAGTGTTGCACACGTGCAGAAGAGGTCCACATTCGTGGAAGTAAGGTGTATCAGCTGTGACCAAATGTTTTCATTTTGTTTGTCAAAACTCAACTGAGTTTTGCTTCTTTTGTTAAGAGTTGTGTTTGCTGTTTTGCAACAATGTGCTAAGCATTTGCATTGTGTGTGAAAGCAATGAGACATGACTTACAGTTTAACAAAAAATAATTCTGTTGTGCTCATGAGGTTCAGATGGAGGTCAAGTGGAACCATGTTTCATTACAAGTGTCTTAGCAATTGGAATTACCAGGGAGGAAAAGTATTTAACGTGACTCATCTCCCATATTTGTGTCCAATATTTGTAACTGTACAAATTCAAGACTGATTCTGCATGTTGAGTTCAGCAATGCCTGATTTACACTACCGGGCCAAATCAAGCCAAGCCGAGCCGAACTGGGCAGGCCTGCTTACGCATCCACCAGACTGGCACCATGTTGGAGAGGACAGACTGGCACCATGCTGGAGAGAACAGACTGGCACCATGCTGGAGAGGACAGACTGGCACCATGCTGGAGAGGACAGACTGGCACCATGCTGGAGAGAACAGACTGGCACCATGCTGGAGAGGACAGACTGGCACCATGCTGGAGAGGACAGACTGACACCATGCTGGAGAGGACAGACTGACACCATGCTGGAGAGGACAGACTGGCACGATGCTGGAGAGAACAGACTGGCACCATGCTGGAGAGGACAGACTGGCACCATGCTGGAGAGGACAGACTGGCACCATGCTGGAGAGGACAGACTGGCACCATGCTGGAGAGAACAGACTGGCACCATGCTGGAGAGAACAGACTGGCACCATGCTGGAGAGGACAGACTGGCACCATGCTGCAGAGGACAGACTGGCACCATGCTGGAGAGGACAGACTGGCACCATGCTGGAGAGAACAGACTGGCACCATGCTGGAGAGAACAGACTGGCACCATGCTGGAGAGGACAGACTGGCACCATGCTGGAGAGGACAGACTGGCACCATGCTGGAGAGAACAGACTGGCACCATGCTGGAGAGGACAGACTGGCACCATGCTGGAGAGGACAGACTGGCACCATGCTGGAGAGGACAGACTGGCACCATGCTGGAGAGGACAGACTGGCACCATGCTGGAGAGGACAGACTGGCACCATGTTGGAGAGAACAGACTGGCACCATGCTGGAGAGGACAGACTGGCACCATGCTGGAGAGAACAGACTAGCACCATGCTGGAGAGAACAGACTAGCACCATGCTGGAGAGGACAGACTGGCACCATGCTGGAGAGAACAGACTAGCACCATGCTGGAGAGAACAGACTAGCACCATGCTGGAGAGAACAGACTGGCACCATGCTGGAGAGAACAGACTAGCACCATGCTGGAGAGAACAGACTGGCACCATGCTGGAGAGGACAGACTGGCACCATGCTGGAGAGAACAGACTGGCACCATGCTGGAGAGGACAGACTGGCACCATGCTGGAGAGGACAGACTGGCACCATGCTGGAGAGAACAGACTGGCACCATGCTGAGAGGACAGACTGGCACCATGCTGGAGAGGACAGACTGGCACCATGCTGGAGAGAACAGACTAGCACCATGCTGGAGAGAACAGACTGGCACCATGCTGGAGAGGACAGACTGGCACCATGCTGGAGAGAACAGACTGGCACCATGCTGGAGAGAACAGACTGGCACCATGCTGGAGAGAACAGACTGGCACCAGGCTGGAGAGGACAGACTGGCACCATGCTGGAGAGGACAGACTGGCACCATGCTGGAGAGGACAGACTGACACCATGCTGGAGAGAACAGACTGGCACCATGCTGGAGAGGACAGACTGGCACCATGCTGGAGAGGACAGACTGACACCATGCTGGAGAGGACAGACTGACACCATGCTGGAGAGGACAGACTGGCACGATGCTGGAGAGAACAGACTGGCACGATGCTGGAGAGAACAGACTGGCACCATGCTGGAGAGAACAGACTGGCACCATGCTGGAGAGAACAGACTGGCACCATGCTGGAGAGAACAGACTGGCACCATGCTGGAGAGGACAGACTGGCACCATGCTGGAGAGAACAGACTGACACCATGCTGGAGAGGACAGACTGGCACCATGCTGGAGAGAACAGACTGGCACCATGCTGGAGAGAACAGACTGGCACCATGCTGGAGAGGACAGACTGGCACCATGCTGGAGAGGACAAACTGGCACCATGCTGGAGAGGACAGACTGGCACCATGCTGGAGAGGACAGACTGGCACCATGCTGGAGAGAATAGACTGGCACCATGCTGGAGAGGACAGACTGGCACCATGCTGGAGAGAACAGACTGGCACCATGCTGGAGAGGACAGACTGGCACCATGCTGGAGAGGACAGACTGGCACCATGCTGGAGAGGACAGACTGGCACCATGCTGGAGAGGACAGACTGGCACCATGCTGGAGAGGACAGACTGGCACCATGTTGGAGAGACCACACTGGCACCATGTTGGAGAGAACAGACTGGCACCATGCTGGAGAGGACAGACTGGCACCATGCTGGCGAGAACAGACTAGCACCATGCTGGAGAGAACAGACTAGCACCATGCTGGAGAGGACAGACTGGCACCATGCTGGAGAGAACAGACTAGCACCATGCTGGAGAGAACAGACTGGCACCATGCTGGAGAGGACAGACTGGCACCATGCTGGAGAGGACAGACTGACACCATGCTGGAGAGGACAGACTGACACCATGCTGGAGAGGACAGACTGGCACGATGCTGGAGAGAACAGACTGGCACGATGCTGGAGAGAACAGACTGGCACCATGCTGGAGAGAACAGACTGGCACCATGCTGGAGAGAACAGACTGGCACCATGCTGGAGAGAACAGACTGGCACCATGCTGGAGAGGACAGACTGGCACCATGCTGGAGAGAACAGACTGACACCATGCTGGAGAGGACAGACTGGCACCATGCTGGAGAGAACAGACTGGCACCATGCTGGAGAGAACAGACTGGCACCATGCTGGAGAGGACAGACTGGCACCATGCTGGAGAGGACAGACTGGCACCATGCTGGAGAGGACAAACTGGCACCATGCTGGAGAGGACAGACTGGCACCATGCTGGAGAGGACAGACTGGCACCATGCTGGAGAGAACAGACTGGCACCATGCTGGAGAGGACAGACTGGCACCATGCTGGAGAGAACAGACTGGCACCATGCTGGAGAGGACAGACTGGCACCATGCTGGAGAGGACAGACTGGCACCATGCTGGAGAGGACAGACTGGCACCATGCTGGAGAGGACAGACTGGCACCATGCTGGAGAGGACAGACTGGCACCATGTTGGAGAGACCACACTGGCACCATGTTGGAGAGAACAGACTGGCACCATGCTGGAGAGGACAGACTGGCACCATGCTGGCGAGAACAGACTAGCACCATGCTGGAGAGAACAGACTAGCACCATGCTGGAGAGGACAGACTGGCACCATGCTGGAGAGAACAGACTAGCACCATGCTGGAGAGAACAGACTAGCACCATGCTGGAGAGAACAGACTGGCACCATGCTGGAGAGAACAGACTAGCACCATGCTGGAGAGAACAGACTGGCACCATGCTGGAGAGGACAGACTGGCACCATGCTGGAGAGAACAGACTGGCACCATGCTGGAGAGGACAGACTGGCACCATGCTGGAGAGGACAGACTGGCACCATGCTGGAGAGAACAGACTGGCACCATGCTGAGAGGACAGACTGGCACCATGCTGGAGAGGACAGACTGGCACCATGCTGGAGAGAACAGACTAGCACCATGCTGGAGAGAACAGACTGGCACCATGCTGGAGAGGACAGACTGGCACCATGCTGGAGAGGACAGACTGGCACCATGCTGGAGAGAACAGACTGGCACCATGCTGGAGAGAACAGACTGGCACCAGGCTGGAGAGGACAGACTGGCACCATGCTGGAGAGGACAGACTGGCACCATGCTGGAGAGGACAGACTGACACCATGCTGGAGAGAACAGACTGGCACCATGCTGGAGAGGACAGACTGGCACCATGCCTGAGAGAACAGACTGGCACCATGCTGGAGAGAACAGACTGGCACCATGCTGGAGAGGACATACTGGCATCATGCTGGAGAGGACAGACTGGCACCATGCTGGAGAGAACAGACTGGCACCATACTGGAGAGAACAGACTGGCACCATGCTGGAGAGGACAGACTGGCACCATGCTGGAGAGAACAGACTGGCACCATGCTGGAGAGGACAGACTGGCACCATGCTGGAGAGAACAGACTGGCACCATGCTGGAGAGAACAGACTGGCACCATGCTGGAGAGGACAGACTGGCACCATGCTGGAGAGGACAGACTGGCTCCATGCTGGAGAGGACAGACTGGCACCATGCTGGAGAGAACAGACTGACACCATGCTGGAGAGGACAGACTGGCACCATGCTGGAGAGAACAGACTGGCACCATGCTGGAGAGAACAGACTGGCACCATGCTGGAGAGGACAGACTGGCACCATGCTGGAGAGGACAGACTGGCACCATGCTGGAGAGGACAGACTGGCACCATGCTGGAGAGGACAGACTGGCACCATGCTGGAGAGAACAGACTGGCACCATGCTGGAGAGGACAGACTGGCACCATGCAGGAGAGGACAGACTGGCACCATGCTGGAGAGGACAGACTGGCACCATGCTGGAGAGGACAGACTGGCACCATGCTGGAGAGGACAGACTGGCACCATGCTGGAGAGGACAGACTGGCACCATGCTGGAGAGGACAGACTGGCACCATGCTGGAGAGGACAGACTGGCACCATGCTGGAGAGAACAGACTGGCACCATGCTGGAGAGGACAGACTGGCACCATGCTGGAGAGAACAGACTGGCACCATGCTGGAGAGGACAGACTGGCACCATGCTGGAGAGGACAGACTGGCACCATGCTGGAGAGGACAGACTGGCACCATGTTGGAGAGACGACACTGGCACCATGTTGGAGAGAACAGACTGGCACCATGCTGGAGAGGACAGACTGGCACCATGCTGGAGAGGACAGACTGGCACCATGCTGGAGAGGACAGACTGGCACCATGTTGGAGAGACCACACTGGCACCATGTTGGAGAGAACAGACTTGCACCATGCTGGAGAGGACAGACTGGCACCATGCTGGAGAGGACAGACTGGCACCATGCTGGAGAGGACAGACTGGCACCATGCTGGAGAGAACAGACTGGCACCATGCTGGAGAGGACAGACTGGCACCATGCTGGAGAGGACAGACTGGCACCATGCTGGAGAGAACAGACTAGCACCATGCTGGAGAGAACAGACTAGCACCATGCTGGAGAGGACAGACTGGCACCATGCTGGAGAGAACAGACTAGCACCATGCTGGAGAGAACAGACTAGCACCATGCTGGAGAGAACAGACTGGCACCATGCTGGAGAGAACAGACTAGCACCATGCTGGAGAGAACAGACTGGCACCATGCTGGAGAGGACAGACTGGCACCATGCTGGAGAGGACAGACTGGCACCATGCTGGAGAGGACAGACTGGCACCATGCTGGAGAGGACAGACTGGCACCATGCTGGAGAGAACAGACTGGCACCATGCTGGAGAGGACAGACTGTCACCATGCTGGAGAGGACAGACTGGCACCATGCTGGAGAGAACAGACTAGCACCATGCTGGAGAGAACAGACTGGCACCATGCTGGAGAGGACAGACTGGCACCATGCTGGAGAGAACAGACTTGCACCATGCTGGAAAGAACAGACTGGCACCAGGCTGGAGAGGACAGACTGGCACCATGCTGGAGAGGACAGACTGGCACCATGTTGGAGAGACCACACTGGCACCATGTTGGAGAGAACAGACTGGCACCATGCTGGAGAGGACAGACTGGCACCATGCTGGAGAGAACAGACTGGCACCATGCTGGAGAGGACAGACTGGCACCATGCTGGAGAGGACAGACTGGCACCATGCTGGAGAGAACAGACTGGCACCATGCTGGAGAGAACAGACTGGCACCATGCTGGAGAGGACAGACTGGCACCATGCTGGAGAGGACAGACTGGCACCATGCTGGAGAGAACAGACTGGCACCATGCTGGAGAGGACAGACTTGCACCATGCTGGAGAGGACAGACTGACACCATGCTGGAGAGGACAGACTGGCATGATGCTGGAGAGAACAGACTGGCACAATGCTGGAGAGAACAGACTGGCACCATGCTGGAGAGGACAGACTGGCACCATGCTGGAGAGAACAGACTGGCACCATGCTGGAGAGGACAGACTGGCACCATGCTGGAGAGAACAGACTGGCACCATGCTGGAGAGGACAGACTTGCACCATGCTGGAGAGGACAGACTGGCACCATGCTGGAGAGGACAGACTGGCACCATGCTGGAGAGGACAGACTGGCACCATGCTGGAGAGAACAGACTGGCACCATGCTGGAGAGGACAGACTGGCACCATGCTGGAGAGAACAGACTGGCACCATGCTGGAGAGGACAGACTGGCACCATTTTGGAGAGGACAGACTGGCACCATGCTGGAGAGGACAGACTGGCACCATGCTGGAGAGGACAGACTGGCACCATGCTGGAGAGGACAGACTGGCACCATGCTGGAGAGGACAGACTGGCACCATGCTGGAGAGGACAGACTGGCACCATGTTGGAGAGACCACACTGGCACCATGTTGGAGAGAACAGACTGGCACCATGCTGGAGAGGACAGACTGGCACCATGCTGGAGAGGACAGACTGGCACCATGCTGGAGAGGACAGACTGGCACCATGTTGGAGAGACCACACTGGCACCATGTTGGAGAGAACAGACTGGCACCATGCTGGAGAGGACAGACTGGCACCATGCTGGAGAGGACAGACTGGCACCATGCTGGAGAGGACAGACTGGCACCATGCTGGAGAGAACAGACTGGCACCATGCTGGAGAGGACAGACTGGCACCATGCTGGAGAGGACAGACTGGCACCATGCTGGAGAGAACAGACTAGCACCATGCTGGAGAGAACAGACTAGCACCATGCTGGAGAGGACAGACTGGCACCATGCTGGAGAGAACAGACTAGCACCATGCTGGAGAGGACAGACTGGCACCATGCTGGAGAGGACAGACTGGCACCATGCTGGAGAGGACAAACTGGCACCATGCTGGAGAGGACAGACTGGCACCATGCTGGAGAGGACAGACTGGCACCATGCTGGAGAGAACAGACTGGCACCATGCTGGAGAGGACAGACTGGCACCATGCTGGAGAGAACAGACTGGCACCATGCTGGAGAGGACAGACTGGCACCATGCTGGAGAGGACAGACTGGCACCATGCTGGAGAGGACAGACTGGCACCATGCTGGAGAGGACAGACTGGCACCATGCTGGAGAGGACAGACTGGCACCATGTTGGAGAGACCACACTGGCACCATGTTGGAGAGAACAGACTGGCACCATGCTGGAGAGGACAGACTGGCACCATGCTGGCGAGAACAGACTAGCACCATGCTGGAGAGAACAGACTAGCACCATGCTGGAGAGGACAGACTGGCACCATGCTGGAGAGAACAGACTAGCACCATGCTGGAGAGAACAGACTAGCACCATGCTGGAGAGAACAGACTGGCACCATGCTGGAGAGAACAGACTAGCACCATGCTGGAGAGAACAGACTGGCACCATGCTGGAGAGGACAGACTGACACCATGCTGGAGAGGACAGACTGGCACGATGCTGGAGAGAACAGACTGGCACCATGCTGGAGAGAACAGACTGACACCATGCTGGAGAGGACAGACTGGCACCATGCTGGAGAGAACAGACTGACACCATGCTGGAGAGGACAAACTGGCACCATGCTGGAGAGAACAGACTGGCACCATGCTGGAGAGAACAGACTGCCACCATGCTGGAGAGGACAGACTGGCACCATGCTGGAGAGGACAGACTGGCACCATGCTGGAGAGGACAGACTGGCACCATGCTGGAGAGGACAGACTGGCACCATGCTGGAGAGGACAGACTGGCACCATGCTGGAGAGAACAGACTGGCACCATGCTGGAGAGGACAGACTGGCACCATGCTGGAGAGAACAGACTGGCACCATGCTGGAGAGGACAGACTGGCACCATGCTGGAGAGGACAGACTGGCACCATGCTGGAGAGGACAGACTGGCACCATGTTGGAGAGACCACACTGGCACCATGTTGGAGAGACCACACTGGCACCATGTTGGAGAGAACAGACTGGCACCATGCTGGAGAGGACAGACTGGCACCATGCTGGAGAGGACAGACTGGCACCATGTTGGAGAGACCACACTGGCACCATGTTGGAGAGAACAGACTGGCACCATGCTGGAGAGGACAGACTGGCACCATGCTGGAGAGGACAGACTGGCACCATGCTGGAGAGGACAGACTGGCACCATGCTGGAGAGAACAGACTGGCACCATGCTGGAGAGGACAGACTGGCACCATGCTGGAGAGGACAGACTGGCACCATGCTGGAGAGAACAGACTAGCACCATGCTGGAGAGAACAGACTAGCACCATGCTGGAGAGGACAGACTGGCACCATGCTGGAGAGAACAGACTAGCACCATGCTGGAGAGAACAGACTAGCACCATGCTGGAGAGAACAGACTGGCACCATGCTGGAGAGAACAGACTAGCACCATGCTGGAGAGAACAGACTGGCACCATGCTGGAGAGGACAGACTGGCACCATGCTGGAGAGGACAGACTGGCACCATGCTGGAGAGGACAGACTGGCACCATGCTGGAGAGGACAGACTGGCACCATGCTGGAGAGAACAGACTGGCACCATGCTGGAGAGGACAGACTGTCACCATGCTGGAGAGGACAGACTGGCACCATGCTGGAGAGAACAGACTAGCACCATGCTGGAGAGAACAGACTGGCACCATGCTGGAGAGGACAGACTGGCACCATGCTGGAGAGGACAGACTGGCACCATGCTGGAGAGGACAGACTGGCACCATGTTGGAGAGACCACACTGGCACCATGTTGGAGAGAACAGACTGGCACCATGCTGGAGAGGACAGACTGGCACCATGCTGGAGAGAACAGACTGGCACCATGCTGGAGAGGACAGACTGGCACCATGCTGGAGAGGACAGACTGGCACCATGCTGGAGAGAACAGACTGGCACCATGCTGGAGAGAACAGACTGGCACCATGCTGGAGAGGACAGACTGGCACCATGCTGGAGAGGACAGACTGGCACCATGCTGGAGAGAACAGACTGGCACCATGCTGGAGAGGACAGACTTGCACCATGCTGGAGAGGACAGACTGACACCATGCTGGAGAGGACAGACTGGCACGATGCTGGAGAGAACAGACTGGCACCATGCTGGAGAGAACAGACTGGCACCATGCTGGAGAGGACAGACTGGCACCATGCTGGAGAGAACAGACTGACACCATGCTGGAGAGGACAAACTGGCACCATGCTGGAGAGAACAGACTGGCACCATGCTGGAGAGAACAGACTGGCACCATGCTAGAGAGGACAGACTGGCACCATGCTGGAGAGGACAGACTGGCACCATGCTGGAGAGGACAGACTGGCACCATGCTGGAGAGGACAGACTGGCACCATGCTGGAGAGAACAGACTGGCACCATGCTGGAGAGGACAGACTGGCACCATGCTGGAGAGAACAGACTGGCACCATGCTGGAGAGGACAGACTGGCACCATTTTGGAGAGGACAGACTGGCACCATGCTGGAGAGGACAGACTGGCACCATGCTGGAGAGGACAGACTGGCACCATGCTGGAGAGGACAGACTGGCACCATGCTGGAGAGGACAGACTGGCACCATGCTGGAGAGGACAGACTGGCACCATGTTGGAGAGACCACACTGGCACCATGTTGGAGAGAACAGACTGGCACCATGCTGGAGAGGACAGACTGGCACCATGCTGGAGAGGACAGACTGGCACCATGCTGGAGAGGACAGACTGGCACCATGTTGGAGAGACCACACTGGCACCATGTTGGAGAGAACAGACTGGCACCATGCTGGAGAGGACAGACTGGCACCATGCTGGAGAGGACAGACTGGCACCATGCTGGAGAGGACAGACTGGCACCATGCTGGAGAGAACAGACTGGCACCATGCTGGAGAGGACAGACTGGCACCATGCTGGAGAGGACAGACTGGCACCATGCTGGAGAGAACAGACTAGCACCATGCTGGAGAGAACAGACTAGCACCATGCTGGAGAGGACAGACTGGCACCATGCTGGAGAGAACAGACTAGCACCATGCTGGAGAGAACAGACTAGCACCATGCTGGAGAGAACAGACTGGCACCATGCTGGAGAGAACAGACTAGCACCATGCTGGAGAGAACAGACTGGCACCATGCTGGAGAGGACAGACTGGCACCATGCTGGAGAGGACAGACTGGCACCATGCTGGAGAGGACAGACTGGCACCATGCTGGAGAGGACAGACTGGCACCATGCTGGAGAGAACAGACTGGCACCATGCTGGAGAGGACAGACTGTCACCATGCTGGAGAGGACAGACTGGCACCATGCTGGAGAGAACAGACTAGCACCATGCTGGAGAGAACAGACTGGCACCATGCTGGAGAGGACAGACTGGCACCATGCTGGAGAGAACAGACTTGCACCATGCTGGAAAGAACAGACTGGCACCAGGCTGGAGAGGACAGACTGGCACCATGCTGGAGAGGACAGACTGGCACCATGCTGGAGAGGACAGACTGGCACCATGCTGGAGAGGACAGACTGGCACCATGTTGGAGAGACCACACTGGCACCATGTTGGAGAGAACAGACTGGCACCATGCTGGAGAGGACAGACTGGCACCATGCTGGAGAGAACAGACTGGCACCATGCTGGAGAGGACAGACTGGCACCATGCTGGAGAGGACAGACTGGCACCATGCTGGAGAGAACAGACTGGCACCATGCTGGAGAGAACAGACTGGCACCATGCTGGAGAGGACAGACTGGCACCATGCTGGAGAGGACAGACTGGCACCATGCTGGAGAGAACAGACTGGCACCATGCTGGAGAGGACAGACTTGCACCATGCTGGAGAGGACAGACTGACACCATGCTGGAGAGGACAGACTGGCACGATGCTGGAGAGAACAGACTGGCACCATGCTGGAGAGAACAGACTGGCACCATGCTTGAGAGAACAGACTGACACCATGCTGGAGAGGACAGACTGGCACCATGCTGGAGAGAACAGACTGGCACCATGCTGGAGAGGACAGACTGGCACCATGCTGGAGAGGACAGACTGGCACCATGCTGGAGAGGACAGATTGGCACCATGCTGGAGAGGACAGACTGGCACCATGCTGGAGAGAACAGACTGGCACCATGCTGGAGAGGACAGACTGTCACCATGCTGGAGAGGACAGACTGGCACCATGCTGGAGAGAACAGACTAGCACCATGCTGGAGAGAACAGACTGGCACCATGCTGGAGAGGACAGACTGGCACCATGCTGGAGAGAACAGACTTGCACCATGCTGGAGAGAACAGACTGGCACCATGCTGGAGAGAACAGACTGGCACCAGGCTGGAGAGGACAGACTGGCACCATGCTGGAGAGGACAGACTGGCACCATGCTGGAGAGGACAGACTGACACCATGCTGGAGAGAACAGACTGGCACCATGCTGGAGAGGACAGACTGGCACCATGCTGGAGAGGACAGACTGGCACCATGCTGGAGAGGACAGACTGGCACCATGCTGGAGAGGACAGACTGGCACCATGCTGGAGAGGACAGACTGGCACCATGCTGGAGAGAACAGACTGGCACCATACTGGAGAGAACAGACTGGCACCATGCTGGAGAGGACAGACTGGCACCATGCTGGAGAGAACAGACTGGCACCATGCTGGAGAGAACAGACTGGCACCATGCTGGAGAGAACAGACTGGCACCATGCTGGAGAGGACAGACTGGCACCATGCTGGAGAGAACAGACTGGCACCATGCTGGAGAGGACAGACTGGCACCATGCTGGAGAGAACAGACTGGCACCATGCTGGAGAGAACAGACTGGCACCATGCTGGAGAGAACAGACTGGCACCATGCTGGAGAGAACAGACTGACACCATGCTGGAGAGAACAGACTAGCACCATGCTGGAGAGGACAGACTGGCACCATGCTGGAGAGGACAGACTGACACCATGCTGGAGAGGACAGACTGGCACCATGCTGGAGAGAACAGACTGGCACCATGCTGGAGAGGACAGACTGGCACCATGCTGGAGAGAACAGACTGGCACCATGCTGGAGAGAACAGACTGGCACCATGCTGGAGAGAACAGACTGGCACCATGCTTGAGAGAACAGACTGACACCATGCTGGAGAGGACAGACTGGCACCATGCTGGAGAGAACAGACTGGCACCATGCTGGAGAGGACAGACTGGCACCATGCTGGAGAGAACAGACTGGCACCATGCTGGAGAGAACAGACTGGCACCATGCTGGAGAGAACAGACTGGCACCATGCTGGAGAGAACAGACTGACACCATGCTGGAGAGAACAGACTAGCACCATGCTGGAGAGGACAGACTGACACCATGCTGGAGAGGACAGACTGACACCATGCTGGAGAGGACAGACTGGCACCATGCTGGAGAGAACAGACTGGCACCATGCTGGAGAGGACAGACTGGCACCATGCTGGAGAGGACAACGTGAAATGAAAACACCAGAACCATCCCAGTACAGTCCTGTTGTGTGAATCAGGCACAAGACACCATCCATGCAAGTCTTCTGACATGGCCCAGTCTGAGAGATTTAGTCTCAGATAACAGATATAGCAGCAGGAAGTCACCCTTTCCTACTTCCTCTCTGTGCTTTTACACAGGATGTGGTTGGTGTAACCAGTGGAGGGCAAATGTGAATGTTTTCAATGATTCATTCTTTCACTTCTTCCTTGTATCATTGCTCAATAATGTACAAAAACCCATTTGTGCCACATGCACTGACCCTTATGAACAAAATGAAGGAGGACATTAAGGGCATGGGGATGGACTCACTCATTCTGGAAATGTGCAATAGTGAAATGTGATATGTGAAATGTAACTAACTGTGTAAAAGAATCATGCAATCATGGACATTAAAATGAGTGTGTAATAACATTATGTACAACACTCAGGGACCTCAGACATTAAGGAGATGTGTAATTGTGTAATATTGTGTATATGCGGGGGAGGAGGGGGACGGGGGGATAAGAGTCCTTAAACTGTCATTCTAGCTTTGTTTTTTATGTTTGACCCATGTCTCTCACCGTATCGCAGTGCATTTTCTTGTACGTAAAGAAAATATCTGTAAAAAAATCAGACAATAAGAAATATCTAATCTATCTAATGTGACATGGCAAGATTGGATCCTGTATTTGAAGCCTTTTCCAGAAATGAGAATTCCACCAAAAATGTAATAAATTGTCATAGGATGGTGCTGGACCATCTGCCATAAACAAAAGGGGACAAGTTGATGAAAACGCTTAACATAAAGGTTAAAATCCTGTTCCCTAGTGATGATCCGGACCTTTACGTATAGCTTTAGTAAAGCAGACATGGTCGAGCCTCAGACCCTGAGTTAGCTCTGAAACTATTTCAATGTTTCTTTAAAATGCATTTAGACCTCTTTAGTTCCTAATGTTTCTTACAAAAAGAATGGAGAGAGAGAAGCAGAAAGAGAGCAAGTGGGAAAAGGGGAGAGGAAGAGAGAGAGGGATATAAGGAGTCAAAGAGACGAGAGAGAGAGAGACAGAAACAGAGAGAGAGACAGAGAGGGAAACAGAGAGACACAGAGAGAGAAAGACAGAAAGAAAGTAAGTGGGAAGGAGGGAGAGAGAGACAAAGAGAGAGAGAGACAGAAACAGAGAGAGAGACAGAGGGAAACAGAGACAGAGAGAGACAGAGAGAGAGATGGAGAGAGAGAGAGAGAGAGAGAGAGAGAGAGAGAGAGAGAGAGATACACAGAGAGAGCGAAGGAGAGAGAGAATAGTGGAGGTTTATAGTGTGATTTCTTCCTTCCTCTGGGTGCCTGCAGCAGTATGATTGTGTGGAGGAGTGGGTGAGTCACTCTGGTCTCAGTGTGTGCAGTGCTGCGCAGGTCGCACATCCAGAGCCTGAAATAGACTAGAGCGCTGTGTCTATACCTCTAACTCTAGTCTGTGCTGAGTGGGAGGACTCGCTAAACACGCAGACACAGAACATCGCTCTGCTCCCACACACATCACAGTATATCATCCATATGAAACCTGAGAGATATAGTGAGAGAGAGTGAAAGAGAGAAAGAGTGAGAGAGTGAAAAAGAGAGAGAGAGAGTGAAAAAGAGAGAGGGAGCGAGAGAGAGAGAGAGAGAGAGAGAGAGAGAGAGAGAGAGAGAGAGAGAGAGAGAGAGAGAGAGAGAGAGAGTAGGAAAGAGAGAGAGAGTGAAAATGAGTTATAGTTATACCCAACATAATCAAAGTCAACACCCTCCATATAGTTGTGATACTAATTTGTTACTCTTACGTGTTGATGCAATGAGGACTTCCTTCTTGCCTTATGTGCTAGGACTGTGTAGCCTGGTCTGTTGAGGTTTCTTGTCACTGTCAAGCCCAAAAAAATTCCATTAAGAGTTGTCAAGAGAGCACAAACAGTCTGGCTCTCAGGCTATCAGACAATGAGCTGATAAACAGAAGATACACAGTAATTGAGGTGATAAGAGCTCTCACTGTACAAGACACGGAAATCTAACATACTGTATGCCCAAGTGTATAAAGTCATTTGGAGCCATAAGGCTGATTTCAATATCCAACATGATGGAAAAGCCTGCTATTCATTTCACTATCAATACAACTGTCTATATTTGACCTTCTACTGTCTGCTATAAAATTTACCGTCCTGCATATTTGCTATCGTTTTTCAGTTGGGTTTACAGCCACCAATCTACTGAAACCGTTTGTCACCCTTCACTGACCATTCATACTTCTGGAGAATTTCTCATCTGAATGTGTACACATAGTTAGATTTTATGTTATGTTAATTTTAAGAGTTTTCAAACGGAATAGTAAAATTACACTATCACGTCTTCTCTCCTCTATGGCAGTTTTCTGTTGGATTTGAATATTTAACACTATGCATGTACTACTCATGACCCATGGTCGACATTACATCTATAAGAGTTATTTTGTCATTTTTCTAGCTCAATGTAATGATGTGATGTTAATCACTGAATGATAAAGAAGAAAATAAAATATACAAAAGAGGTAGAAAAGCACGTTGAATAACCTATTTAATAAATATGAGTTTAATAACAAAAATCGAATCAAAGAAGACTAGATATGATGCAACCAACTATCGGGGATCTCATGAGAGAGAACCTAAAGCAGGGGTATTTCATCTATAGAGGCGTCCATTTTATCCTAACTGACAGTAGTGAGATAAAAAATGGAATTCTAAAAGCAAAATATAATTATAAATATTGTTTAGTGCACCAGCCATAATAGTATAGGGATGGCACATAGTGTATCAAACAATATCTGATCATGTATGAATTGCAGCCTCAGAAAAATAGATTTTTCCGCCACTTGGGTAAGAGTGGAGTAGGTCGATCACAAGAAAATATAAAATAAATGTTTCCACATTTCAGACTCAAACAACAAAATTAAGTGAAAACTGTACTTTTTCACCTCACTAGACATTTTGGTTTTATGAGTGGCAAACAATTTTAAATGTGAGTGTATACAGTTGAAGTTGGAAGTTTTCATACACCTTAGCCAAATACATTTAAACTCAGTTTTTCACAATTCCTGACATTTAATCTGAGTAAAAATTCCCTGTTTTAGGTCAGTTAGGATCACCACTTTATTTTAAGAATGTGAAATGTCAGAATAATAGTGGGAAAGGGAATGATTTATTTCAGCTTTTATTTATTTCATCACATTCCCAGTGGGTCAGAAGTTTACATACACTCAATTGGTATTTGGTAGCATTGCCTTTCAATTGTTTAACTTGGGTCAAACGTTTCGGGTAGCCTTCCACAAGCTTCCCACAATAAGTTGGGTGAATTTTGGCCCATTCCTCCTGACAGAGCTGGTGTAACTGAGTCAGGTTTGTAGGCCTCCTTGCTCGCACACGCTTTTTCAGTTCTGCCCACAAATTTTCTATAGGATTGAGGTCAGGGCTTTGTGATGGCCACTCCAATACCTTGACTTTGTTGTCCTTAAGCCATTTTTCCACAACTTTGGAAGTATGCTTGGGGTCATTGTCCATTTGCAAGACCCATTTGCGACCAAGCTTTAACTTCCTGACTGATGTCTTGAGATGTTGCTTCAAAATATCCACATCATTTTCCTTCCTCGTGAAGCCATCTATTTTGTGAAGTGCACCAGTCCCTCCTGCAGTAAAGCACCCCCACAACATGTTGCTGCCACCCCCGTGCTTCACGGTTAGGATGGTGTTCTTCGGCTTGCAAGCTTCCCCCTTTTTCCTTCAAACATAACGATGGTCATTATGGCCAAACAGTTCTATTTTTGTTTCATCAGACCAAAGGACATTTCTTCAAAAAGTACGATGTTTCTCCCCATGTGCAGTTGCAAACCCTAGTCTGGCTTTTTTTATGGCGGTTTTGGAGCAGTGGCTTCTTCCTGGCTGAGCGGCATTTCAGGTTATGTTGATATAGGACTAATTTTGCTGTGGATATAGATACTTTTGTACCTGTTTCCTCCAGCATCTTCACAAGGTCCTTTGCTGTTGTTCTGGGATTGATTTGCACTTTTCGCACCAAAGTACGTCCATCTCGAGGAGCCCGAACGCGTCTCCATTCTGAGCGATATGACGGCTACGTGGTCCCATGGTGTTTATACTTGCGCACTATTGTTTGTACAAATGAACGTGGTACCTTCAGGCGTTTGGAAATTGCTCCCAAGGATGAACCAGACTTTTTTTCTGAGGTCTTGGCTGATTTCTTTTGATTTTCCCATAATGTCAAGCAAAGAGGCACTGAGTTTGAAGGTAGGCCTTGAAATACATCCACAGGTACACCTCCAATTGACAAAAATTATGTCAATTAGCCTTTCAGAAGCTTCTAAAGCCATGACATCATTTTCTGGAGTTTTCCAAGCTGTTTAAAGGCACAGTCAACTTAGTGTATGTAAACTTCTGACCCACTGGAATTGTGATACAGTGAATTATAAGTGAAATAATATGTCTGTAAACAATTGTTGGAAAGATTATTTTTGTCATGCACAAAGTAGATGTCCTAATTGACTTGCCAAAACTATAGTTTGTTAACAAGAAATGTGTTGAGTGGTTGAAAAACGAGTTTTAATTACTTACATACACCTAAGTGTATGTAAACTTCCGACTTTAATTGTATCTAAATATACGGTACCTTTCTTTGTGTTTTGCCCTCCTCTAAAAAAAGTATTGGATTATAGAACTATGATCAGTTTTCAAGTGTAGATTTTACTGCAAGGACTTGTCTGAACATCAGTGAAGACCCCCAGATGGACCACATATTGCCATATCATACTGTATGTAGGTGATATGTTAAACACATATCCAAGTGTTGTGAGATCTGACATGCGTCTGCAATGTAGTCAGCCTGGAACTCAGGCATTTACAGTACTGTAATGTAATCAGCCTGGAACTCTGACATTTACAGTACTGCAATGTAGTCAGCCTGGAACTCTGACATCTACAGTACTGCAATGTTTCTCATTTGCATACATATGCACACTGTGGGTATCAACCCTCATCTAATTTGTCATGTCTCATGGGTATTTAGCCAATCAGCTGTGACTTCTGGGGAGGAGTCAGGTAATCTCATCAGTTCCTCTGTGTTCTTGAGTATTTGATGTTCTTTTCGAATTCCTTTCATTCGAAAATATTGCATCTTAATGTGTTTAATGGAGTTAAATGTTTACTTAAATTCAGGAGAGGACCAGACCTGAATGCAACTCTTTCAACTAGTCGCCTTGAACGTAGCTCTTCCATCAACTCAACAATCACCAGCTGCTACTAACTGCCAATCATCCTCCACACCTGTCCTCACTCTTGTTAAACACCACAGCCACCGCTACTTAAACCTGACCTAACTAACATCCCTCCTCCTCCACCTTTTGTCTCATATCATTTAAGTTCCTCCTGAGGGGGACTGTCATCATCATCATCACCACCACCACCACCACCACCACCACCACCACCACAGCAGCCTACCTACCATGGCCTGATGATGATGTTGACCAAGACTCCAGGCCCAAACACTACAGTCCACCCCCTGGTTCCTTCATCTACAGTCCTTGGCTTCATCTTGTCAATTCCAATTCTCTTCCTGAATCCCTTCACATCCATTCTATTCCCTCTGTGAACAGTATGTGAAGATCAATATCACCACACCAGAGTCCAATAGAGTTAGTAAGTGGTGATGAACAGAACACAAAGTAACATATCTCATGTTATTGTTCTGTATATTGACAACCTGTGTGTGATAGTGTGTATAGAGTCTGATTCTGTTTCAGCTCTTCACCTGGGACTATGAAGGTTAACACAAGGAACTGAACATATTCTTAACTCATGTAGGTAAATAAGACCTCAAACTAAAAGGTTTTTCCAAATATGTCATGGCTTCCTCTTCTGTCCACAGTAGAATGTACTGGTGTATATCCGATTAAAAAAAATATTAATAAAATGTCTATAGAAGCTCTTTGTTCATTCATTTATTACCTTGCAAGTATTTCATTATTTTATGTCTGTTGAGTTTTACTATTAGAAGTGTTTAATAATGTTATCTTGACATGTTCCATTCTCCATTCAGACGTCTAGTAATTCTCATTTGGATACCAACACTGTGGATATCACATCTCATCTCATTGGTCTGCTCAAACTGGCATTAGACCAATCAGATGTGACCTCTTAGAATGAGAAAAGTATGTTTTGTATCTACCCTGTCTTCCCACCTTGATTTCATGACAAACCTGTCTACTACAGTATATTATTGTATGAATATGCTGTAACATCTATCAACCAGAAATACACAAATACGTCCCTGTCTATTAGCAAATATGTATATATGCCATGTCTTGATGAACATGTATTGTAATGTGTTCATTAGGCCTAATGTTGAACTATGAATCAAAGCTGCATTTCTGCCTGTACTGTAAAGACACTATTCTAACTTGAGATCATCATGCTTAACTTTAATATGTTCGCAAATCTCTCATTGAATAATGTATGTGAAAAGTGCACAGATCTTAAGTTCATGTCACTATGGAGAAAATAATCTGTTCAGCTGTAGTGATATAGCTGCTGATGCACAAACAGTCTTTATTAGAGTGTACTGCAGCTTCTCTCTCCATTTTCTGCACCTAATATCATAAAATATCCGAAACAGCACCTTCACCTGTTAGTGAGGAGGATGCAGGTTGACATTTATTGTCATGAATCTTGTCCTGGAGGCAGAACTGAGAGATCTCCACTAGATGGGCCAGCTGCAAAGTCAAATTTGGCTTTAATCGTAAGATGTCATGACATTATGCCAGCTAGTACCCATCTTCAGAGCTGCCTCCAGGGCAAGATTCATGACAATAAATGCCCACCTGCGAGGAGGACAGGGAGCAGTTGGAGAAGCTAAATGTATGGTAGAAAAGACAAGTTCTGACAACAAAGCAGACCAAAAGACAGGCGCCTTGGCTGCAGTACGTTGACCTCACTGGAGGGTCACAGACGTTGTCGTGCATCACTCGATTTCTAGAAACAAAGCAGATGAGTACAACCCACCTGGAAGACACTTGTCTTTTCTACCCAAAAAATGTGCTTAAATATGTGTTTATTTGGTGGGTTATTAGGAAAGATAAAAACCACTGTAAATGTGTGCTGTTGGAAATGTCTGGGATTATACCAATACAACCATTTATCAAGTGTGGATTTTGCTGCAAGGACTATTCTCTGAACATCAGTGTAGACCCCCAGATGTATGACAGGGGGGGGGGGGGGGTCACCTTCAACTCCCCACATACAGGCTCTGTGTTGGTATCAACTCTCATCTCATTGGTCGTGTTTCATGGGTTTTTACAACAATCAGGTGTGACCTCTGGGGAGGAACTCCGTGTTTTTGACCTTAGAGTGATGTAGGACTCTTCTTATCAACTTTATGCAAGAAATTCCTCCGTGTTGTCTTAGGAATTCAGAAATCTCTGTGTAGATCTTGCCAACCCCCATTGTCACACCTCTGAGAACCAGAGCCTCTGTTGTGATCTCATCATGTTGGTCGCATATCTGATTGGAGGTTAACTGTACAGTAATACTATTGGTCAACAACAGATGCTTTTAAAAGGGTCTTAGATTCCTTATTGTTTCTCTTATGTTCCTGACTTGCTGTGGTGAGATACCTACACTCTTTCTTTCCCTCTCCCATGAACTATGACCCACCCAATAGTTTCTTTGTCTCAATTCAAAGGGCTCACGAGAGGCGCAGCAGTCTAAGGCACAGCATCTCAGTGCAAGAGGTGTCACTACAGTCCCTGGTTTGAATCCAGGCAGTATCACACCTGGCTGTCATTGGGAGTCCCGTAGGGCGGTGCACAATTGTCCCAGCGTTGTCCGGGTTAGGCTGTCATTGTAAATAAGAATTTGTTCTTGCCTAGTTAAATAAAGGTAAAACAAAATGACTTTATTGGCATGGGAAACATATGTTTACATTGCCAAAGCAAGTGAAATAGATAATTTTTTTATTGGTTAATAGTAAACACCACACTCCCAAGTTTTAAAGGAATAGACACATTCCAATGTCATATTATGTATATTTACAGTGTTATACTGATGTGCAAATAGTTAAGTACAAAAGGGAAAATAAATCAATATAAATATGGGTTGTATTTACAATGGTGTTTGTTCTTCACTGGTTGACCTTTTCTTGTGGCAACAGGTCACACTTCTTGCTGCTGTGATGTCACGCTGTGGTATTTCACCCAGTAGATATGGGAGTTTATCAAAATTGGGTTTGTTTTGGAATTCTTTGTGGGTCTGTGTAATCTGAGGAAATATGTGTCTCTAATATGGTCATACATTTGGCAGGAGGTTAGGAAGTGCAGCTCAGTTTCCACCTCATTTTGTGTGCAGTGTGCACATAGCCTGTCTTCTCTTGAGAGCCTGGTCTGCCTACGGCGGCCTTTCTCAATAGCAAGGCTATGCTCCCTGAGGCTGTACATAGTCAAAGCATTGCTGCCCAACCAAGATTTACATGCTAAAATCGCCATTGGTAACAAGTTAATCTGGACAGTATGTGAAGGATCAATATCACTACACCAGAGTCCAATAGAGTTATTAAGTGGTGATGAACAGAACACAAAGCAACATATCACATGTTATTGTTCTGTAAACTGACAACATGTGTATGATAGTGTGTGTAGACATATCAACATATCACACACTGTATTAGAATGTACTGGTGTGTCTCCAAATATGTTAATAAGTCTGATTTTAATAAATGTTAATCAAATGTCTATACAAGCTCTTTGTTCATTCATTTAACACCTTGCTGGTACTTCATTATCGTATGTCTGTTGAGATTTACTACTAGAAGTGTTCAATAATTGTATCATTTAGAAGTCTAGTAGTTCTCATTTGGATACGCCCACTGTGGATATCAACTCTCATATCACTGGTCCACTCCCATTGGCATTAGGCAAATCAGCTGTGACCTGTCAGAAAGAAGGAAGTAAGTTCATCAGTTCCTTCAACTCCTCACTCCTCACTCCTCCACATCTGTCTGCTTATGAAAATCCTGTCTAGTACAGTGTCCACAGAATATGTTTTAAAGTCTAAATATATCTATATTCCAGAAATATAACTTTAATTTACAAAGTATTTGTTTGATGATTTCACAAATTCTGTGAAATCATTGCCTACATTACTTTACTGACACTTAACAGTCTTCATTTCAATTAAATATGTTGATATTATCTGGGGTGGCATTTACATTTAATTAAAGATGACCACATTATCTTTCTATTGTCCTTACAGGAGGCTCAGGCCGCACAAGGAAATACTCTAGAACCGGTAAATAGAACACACCAATAACATCTCAGTATTTGTTTCCCGAATAACGACAAATGAAAGCACAATTCTGTTCAGCTGATTTAAGACCTGATTGTACTGTCCTTATGGTAGTTAGTCTTCTGTCAATTCACGTTAGGAGATATCTACAGTACCTGACTACCAGTAATTCAGCATAGATTTTTACTGAGTCATTGAGAAGTAACTTTTTTATTATGAACATAAAACAAACTTGATAAACCAATATGTAAATTACTTTCAGCAGGTGAACATTGTCTACCAGTGAAATAATTAACTGCCCTAATTTTAAGTCTTTATCGATATTGTATCCATGTTTTAATCAATCAATACAATTTATTTATAAAGCTCTTCTTACATCAGCTGATATCTCAAAGTGCTGTACAGAAACCCAGCCTAAAACCTCAAACAGCAAGCAATGCAGGTGCAGAAGCACAGTGGCTTTGTGAAAAAGTTAAGAAAGAAATAAGCTTTTTGTGCGTATGGAACATTTCTGGGATCTTTTATTTCAGCTCATGAAACATGGGACCAACACTTTTCATGTTGCATTGATATTTTTGTTCAGTGTATATACCAGAAAAATAACTTTAATTCAGAAGATATTTGTGTTTTTTTCCAAAATATTTTATCACTATTTATTTATTTAATCCCAAGAATGAAACTTGAAACATGTTCAGTTATACAGAATGTGAAAGACTAATGTCACCATATTAATGACAAGAAGTATCATTCCAAAAAGAGATGCATTATTACATGTTCTTTTGTGATTGCAGTTCAAGACTTTGACAACATATATTCTTTATTAGACTGCACCATCATGTCTCTCTACTCTCTGTACCTCCACCTGCACCATCATGTTTCTCTACCCTCTGTACCTCCACCTGCACCATCATGTTTCTCTCCCTCTGTACCTCCACCTGCACCATCATGTCTCTCTCCCTCTGTACCTCCACCTGCACCATCATGTCTCTCTCCCTCTGTACCTCCACCTGCACCATCATGTTTCTCTCCCTCTGTACCTCCACCTGCACCATCATGTTTCTCTACCCTCTGTACCTCCACCTACACCCTCATGTTTCTCTCCCTCTGTACCTCCACCTGCACCATCATGTCTCTCTCCCTCTGTACCTCCACCTGCACCATCATGTTTCTCTACCCTCTGTACCTCCACCTGCACCATCATGTCTCTCTACCCTCTGTACCTCCACCTGCACCATCATGTCTCTCTACCCTCTGTACCTCCACCTGCACCATCATGTTTCTCTACCCTCTGTACCTCCACCTGCACCATCATGTTTCTCTACCCTCTGTACCTCCACCTGCACCATCATGTTTCTCTCCCTCTGTACCTCCACCTGCACCATCATGTCTCTATCCCTCTGTACCTCCACCTGCACCCTCATGTCTCTCTCCCTCTGTACCTCCACCTGCACCATCATGTTTCTCTACCCTCTGTACCTCTACCTGCACCATCATGTCTCTCTCCCTCTGTACCTCCACCTGCACCATCATGTTTCTCTCCCTCTGTACCTCTACCTGCACCATCATGTTTCTCTACCCTCTGTACCTCCACCTGCACCATCATGTTTCTCTCCCTCTGTACCTCCACCTGCACCATCATGTTTCTCTCCCTCTGTACCTCCACCTGCACCATCATGTCTCTCTACTCTCTGTACCTCCACCTGCACCATCATGTTTCTCTACCCTCTGTACCTCTACCTGCACCATCATGTCTCTCTCTCTCTGTACCTCCACCTGCACCATCATGTTTCTCTACCCTCTGTACCTCCACCTGCACCATCATGTTTCTCTACCCTCTGTACCTCCACCTGCACCATCATGTTTCTCTACCCTCTGTACCTCTACCTGCACCATCATGTCTCTCTCTCTCTGTACCTCCACCTGCACCATCATGTTTCTCTACCCTCTGTACCTCCACCTGCACCATCATGTTTCTCTCCCTCTGTACCTCCACCTGCACCATCATGTTTCTCTACCCTCTGTACCTCCACCTGCACCATCATGTTTCTCTCCCTCTGTACCTCCACCTGCACCATCATGTCTCTCTCCCTCTGTACCTCCACCTGCACCATCATGTTTCTCTACCCTCTGTACCTCCACCTGCACCATCATGTTTCTCTACCCTCTGTACCTCCACCTACACCGTCAAGTTTCTCTCCCCTCTGTACCTCCACCTGCACCATCATGTCTCTCTCCACCTGCACCATCATGTTTCTCTACCCTCTGTACCTCCACCTGCACCATCATGTCTCTCTACCCTCTGTACCTCCACCTGCACCATCATGTTTCTCTACCCTCTGTACCTCCACCTGCACCATCATGTTTCTCTACCCTCTGTACCTCATCCTGCACCATCATGTTTCTCTACCCTCTGTACCTCCACCTGCACCATCATGTTTCTCTCCCCTCTGTACCTCCACCTGCACCATCATGTCTCTCTCCACCTGCACCATCATGTTTCTCTACCCTCTGTACCTCCACCTGCACCATCATGTCTCTCTACCCTCTGTACCTCCACCTGCACCATCATGTTTCTCTACCCTCTGTACCTCCACCTGCACCATCATGTTTCTCTACCCTCTGTACCTCATCCTGCACCATCATGTTTCTCTACCCTCTGTACCTCCACCTGCACCATCATGTTTCTCTCCCCTCTGTACCTCCACCTGCACCATCATGTCTCTCTCCACCTGCACCATCATGTTTCTCTACCCTCTGTACCTCCACCTGCACCATCATGTTTCTCTACCCTCTGTACCTCCACCTGCACCATCATGTTTCTCTACCCTCTGTACCTCCACCTGCACCATCATGTCTCTCTCCACCTGCACCATCATGTTTCTCTCCCTCTGTACCTCCACCTGCACCATCATGTTTCTCTACCCTCTGTACCTCCACCTGCACCATCATGTTTCTCTCCCTCTGTACCTCCACCTGCACCATCATGTTTCTCTACCCTCTGTACCTCCACCTGCACCATCATGTTTCTCTCCCTCTGTACCTCCACCTGCACCATCATGTTTCTCTCCCTCTGTACCTCCACCTGCACCATCATGTTTCTCTACCCTCTGTACCTCCACCTGCACCATCATGTCTCTCTCCCTCTGTACCTCCACCTACACCCTCATGTTTCTCTACCCTCTGTACCTCCACCTGCACCCTCATGTTTCTCTACCCTCTGTACCTCCACCTGCACCCTCATGTATCTCTCCCTCTGTACCTCCACCTGCACCATCATGTTTCTCTCCCTCTGTACCTCCACCTGCACCATCATGTTTCTCTACCCTCTGTACCTCCACCTGCACCATCATGTTTCTCTACCCTCTGTACCTCCACCTGCACCATCATGTCTCTCTCCCTCTGTACCTCCACCTGCACCATCATGTTTCTCTCCCTCTGTACCTCCACCTGCACCATCATGTTTCTCTACCCTCTGTACCTCCACCTGCACCATCATGTCTCTCTCCCTCTGTACCTCCACCTGCACCATCATGTTTCTCTACCCTCTGTACCTCCACCTGCACCATCAAAGGCATATCTATAATCTATAGTCTAGGAACACCACTAACCAGTTGTCAGGTTAAACGTGTCCTTGTGTTTTTATCCAGGGTCTTTCGATCCAACGATTATCCTACTATTGACATTTTCCACCAGAAAAGGTGTATATGAATAGATTTTAAAAAGATAAACCTTTGTCAGTTCCTCTTTCAGTTGACCAGTTCTGTACATAATGCTGCTGCTGCATTTCTGCTGCACTAACCTATGCCAGGGGTTCCCAACCTTTTACTGTACCCCCTCATGTGAAGTACCCCCTCATGTGCGTTTTACCAGGAAGCACATGGTCTCACAAGTCTTCTCATGACTATCAGTAATTGAGTATTGATTTTTACTGAAAGTCATTGATAAGTTACTTTTAATTATGAACATAAAACAAACTTGATGAAGCAATATGTCAATTACTTTCAGTAGGTGAACATTGTCTACAAGTGAAATCATTTCCTGCCCTAATTGTATGTCTTTATCCATATTTTAAATGCTGTGAGTTATGTGACGTTACATACATGATTAGAGATTTGATTAGAAATGACAATATTGGATTGCTCATAATAACTAATGATGTGTCACCTATTGATCTGTTGTTGTTATTTTAGTATTCATTTGGGGATATCATCAAATTTAATCGGAAGATTGGTCCCGTTTCATTTAACCACTATGCTATTTACGTGGGCAATAAAAATATCACAGATAAAGGCGATGATCAGGATATTTTTCACTTCTCAGGTAAGTTTACAAAAGTTTCAATAAAACATAAGCCTTTTAAATCCTTTATGTTAAACATTTCTAAAACCTTACTCATGAAAAGTATGTTTCCTTTATCAGGTGAAATTATTAACAAAAAATATGCAGATTGTGCGTTTGGCAAACTGGAGGATGTTACACAAAACAGCACCTCTGAGAAACACAATTATAGGGATCATGAAGACAAAGTGATGAATGACCAAGACATGATTGACAAAATTACAAATTATCACGAAAACTGTCAAGGACAATACAAACTTTTTACTGCTAATTGTGAGCATCTTGTGACATTTATTCGCTATGGTTCTGCAACCTGCAAACAGGTAAGTTTATTTCTTTAATCAAACATTGAGACTCAACAACAATCTAAAGTTTCTAATCCATATTATAATCCACCAACTGCATTAAAAAGTATTTGGCTTTGATAATTGTTTTAACATAAACTGGAATTTAAAAACATACAAACTCTGTAGGCTACGTGATATGAATTGCTAGAAGATGGTTAGTGGATGTAGGTAACCCCTTATCAACCATGAATCAGTCAATTCCATAGAAACAAAATGAATAGAACAGGCTTGGAAGATCTACTGTAACCCTGGCAATGTTACTGGTAAAACCATGGGTACACTCGCAATAGATGAGGTAAAGGAGTCCATGGAATGCAGACGTTGACCAGATTGGCACAAAATCAACAAATCTGATCTAACAATGTGGATATTTATCAAATCCGTCATGATTTATGTGTTGTAACAGGCCAACAATGTGGTTACTTAAATCCGACTTGGATATATTTGTCTGTTTTCACTGTAGAACAGAAGTTGTCCCTTTTCAGGTTTAGAAGAAGTGACTCCATACAAACATTATGCTCAGATGTTTACCTCAACATAGTGTGAAAATCATATATAACCAATTTTGCTGTGGGGCAATGAGGAGACCCGGGATCTTTCACCCACGCGATTCCATGGCAACTCCATTGTTTTGGTCAAGATTGATTGAGTCCTTTACTGCATCAAAATATAAAGAGGTCAATCGAACTTAAGAGTTATATATTGTAAAGAAACCAAGAGACAACAAAAATACTATTTTCACACTTTTCATATATACATATACATATATACATATATATACATTATTATGTACAGTTAAATTAAATCTTTAGAAAAATGAGAAGTGTTGTGATACAAGATTGTTTACACTCAAAATGGCTGCCAGTTACTTCTGTGGTCAATTCCAATTGATACTGTATTCCCTGTAATTGTGATTAGAATTTCATTAACCTTCCTGAATTGAAATAATTGTTCCCAACCCTGGAGTGTATCACCTAATTTTTGTCTCTTCTCAACCGTCCATAGGAAGATACCAATGTCTTCAGCGAAGGTGTGGCTAAATGTTTGTGCAATATAACATCGGCCCTATTTCCACTTAAGAAAAATAAGAGGGGGCTTGACAGAAGAGGTCTTGGTCTCCTGCGTTATGAAACCCATGCCAACCAGGGTGCACCCGCTGCTTGAGTTCTAAACCTCTCAGATGTTCTCTCTCTCTCTTCCATCCTCTCTGTCTCTGTATGAAGTGAGGTCTAAACCTCTCAGATGTTCTCTTTCTCTCTTCCATCCTCTCTGTCTCTATATGAAGTGAGGTCTAAACCTCTCAGATGTTCTCTCTCTCTTCCATCCTCTCTGTCTCTGTATGAAGTGAGTTCTAAACCTCTCAGATGTTCTCTCTCTCTTCCATCCTCTCTGTCTCTGTATGAAGTGAGGTCTAAACCTCTCAGATGTTCTCTCTCTCTCTTCCATCCTCTCTGTCTCTGTATGAAGTGAGTTCAAAACCTCTCAGATGTTCTCTCTCTCTTCCATCTTCTCTGTCTCTGTATGAAGTGAGTTCTAAACCTCTCAGATGTTCTCTCTCTCTTCCAATCCTCTCTGTCTCTGTATGAAGTGAGTTCTAAACCTCTCAGATGTTCTCTCTCTCTTCCATCCTCTCTGTCTCTATATGAAGTGAGGTCTAAACCTCTCAGATGTTCTCTCTCTCTCTTCCATCCTCTCTGTCTCTGTATGAAGTGAGGTCTAAACCTCTCAGATGTTCTCTCTCTCTCTTCCATCCTCTCTGTCTCTGTATGAAGTGAGTTCTAAACCTCTCAGATGTTCTCTCTCTCTCTTCCATCCTCTCTGTCTCTGTATGAAGTGAGTTCTAAACCTCTCAGATGTTCTCTCTCTCTTCCATCCTCTCTGTCTCTATATGAAGTGAGGTCTAAACCTCTCAGATGTTCTCTCTCTCTTCCATCCTCTCTGTCTCTGTATGAAGTGAGGTCTAAACCTCTCAGATGTTCTCTCTCTCTCTTCCATCCTCTCTGTCTCTGTATGAAGTGAGTTCAGTTCTAAACCTCTCAGATGTTCTCTCTCTCTCTTCCATCCTCTCTGTCTCTGTATGAAGTGAGGTCTAAACCTCTCAGATGTTCTCTCTCTCTTCCATCCTCTCTGTCTCTGTATGAAGTGAGGTCTAAACCTCTCAGATGTTCTCTCTCTCTCTTCCATCCTCTCTGTCTCTGTATGAAGTGAGTTCTAAACCTCTCAGATGTTCTCTCTCTCTCTTCCATCCTCTCTGTCTCTGTATGAAGTGAGGTCTAAACCTCTCAGATGTTCTCTCTCTCTTCCATCCTCTCTGTCTCTGTATGAAGTGAGTTCTAAACCTCTCAGATGTTCTCTCTCTCTTCCATCCTCTCTGTCTCTGTATGAAGTGAGCTCTAAACCTCTCAGATGTTCTCTCTCTCTTCCATCCTCTCTGTCTCTGTATGAAGTGAGGTCTAAACCTTTCGGATGTTCTCTCTCTCTTCCATCCTCTCTGTCTCTGTATGAAGTGAGTTCTAAACCTCTCAGATGTTCTCTCTCTCTTCCATCCTCTCTGTCTCTGTATGAAGTGAGTTCTAAACCTCTCAGATGTTCTCTCTCTCTTCCATCCTCTCTGTCTCTGTATGAAGTGAGGTCTTAATAATAATAAAACATGAGCAAGAATTCTGTTTTCTGTCTGTTTTATTGTCTGTTGACTGCATCCACATCCATGTTTTAGAGTGGGACTGTACACTGCTGAGAGAACCAGAATATATTAAGACATTACTTTAGGGTAGAATCTACCCTGAGCAAGGCAGTTAATCCACTGTTCCCCGGGTGCCGAAGATGTGGCTGTCGATTTAAGGCAGCCCTCCGCACCTCTGATTCAGAGGGGTTGGGTTAAATGCTGACGACACATTTCAGTTGAATGCATTCAGTTGTACAACTGACTAGGTATCCCCCTTTCCCTTTCCCTTACACATAGTTTATAATGGGTTTGTCAATGAACTGTTAACATTTTAGAAATAAGGGGTAATCCAGTGTTACTAAGATTATGGTCACACAATTTCAGTTGTGAATTTAGAAAGGTTAACATAGTAATGTATTGTTAATATGGTGTTTCTATAGAAATTGAATCGACTAAATCTGACTGGATAATATTTATATGGGTCCTGGACTTTCTGACGGGCCGCCCCCAGGTGGTGAAGGTAGGAAACAACATCTCTACTTCGCTGATCCTCAACACTGGGGCCCCACAAGGGTGCGTTCTCAGCCCTCTCCTGTACTCTCTGCTCACCCATGACTGCGTGGCCATGCACGCCTACAAGTCAATCATCAAGTTTGCAGACAAAACAACAGTAGTGGGCTTGATTACCAACAGCGACGAGACGGCCTACACGGAGGAGGTGAGGGCACTCGGAGTGTGGTGTCAGGAAAACAACCTCTCACTCAATGTCAACAAAACAAAGGAGATGATTGTGGACTTCAGGAAACAGCAGAGGGAGCACCCCCCTATCCACATCGAAGGGACAGCAATGGAGAAGGTGGAAAGTTTTAAGTACCTCGGTGTACACATCACGGACAAACTGAAATGGTCCACCCACACAGACAGCGTGTTGAAGAAGGCGCAACTGCACCTCAGGAGGCTGAAGAAATGTGGTTTGTCACCTAAAACCCTCTCAAACTTTTACAGATGCACAACCAAGAGCACCCTGTCGGGCTGTATCACAGGAGGCTGAAGAAATGTGGTTTGTCACCTAAAACACTCTCAAACTTTTACAGATGCACAATCGAGAGCACCCTGTCGGGCTGTATCACCGCCTGGTACGGCAACTGCACCACCCACAACCGCAAGGCTCTCCAGAGGGTAGTGAGGTCTGCACAACGCATCACCGGGGGCAAACTACCTGCCCTCCAGGACACCTACAGCACCTGATGTCACAGGAAGGCCAAAAAGATCATCAAGGACAACAACCACCCGAGCCACTGCCTGTTCACCCCGCTATCATCCAGAAGGCGAGGTCAGTACAGGTGTATCAAAGCTGGGACCGAGAGACTGAAAAACGGCTTCTATCTCAAGGCCGTCAGACTGTTAAATAGCAATCACTAACACAGAGAGGCTGCTGCCTGCATACAGGATTGGAATCATTGGCAACTTTGAAAAATGGAACACTAGTCACTTTAATAATGTCACTTTAATAATATTAACATATCTCGCATTACTCATTACTCATCTCATATGTATATACTGTATTTTATACCATCTATTTCATCTTGCCTGTGCCGCTCGGTCATCGCTCATCTATATATTTATATGTACATATTCTTATTCCATCCCTTTACTTAGATTTGTGTGTTAGGAAGTTGTTGTTGAATTGTTAGATCACTTGTTAGATATTACTGCTCTGTCGAAACTAGAAGCACAAGCATTTCGCTACACTCACATTAACATCTGCTAACCATGTGCCTGTGACCAATATACTTGGATTTGATTTGATTTAATGATTATCGCTGATGTAGTAGTTGAATCCCAACACTAGATGGCAGACGATGTACAACATAACAACCGTTGGACTACTCTAGTGTGTTACAGTAGCCTACTTATCTTTGTCTAGAATAGACTAGTATCCACCTAGAGTGTATTGACCCACCGGTGGGTCAGTCTGAGTAACATAATAAAAACATCCTCATCAAAATCTCTCAGTTTAAACTAGACATGTCTGTTTTTTGCGTGGACTCTGTCGTAATCTACCGTATCCCCCTATGGCGGCCTTCAGCATCTGCGGTGGAAGGTGGCTGAGCTACAGCGGTGTTTGTCAGACCATGAGGCATCCCAAAAATCGGTCTTCTCATGAAAACGTCTGTACAGTGCATTAGGAAAGTATTCAGACCCCTTGACTTTTTCCAAATTGTGTCACTTTACAGCCTTGTTCTAAAATGGATTAAATAAAAAAAATCTTCATCAATCTACACACAATACTCCATAATGACAAAGCACATTTTTTTTCTTCTAAATGTATATTAAAAAGAAAAAACGTATTTACATAAGTATTCAGACCCTTTGGTACTACAAACATTCTGCAGCATTTTGGGGTGTTGTGTGTAGATTGTTGAGGACAAAAAACAATTTAATACATTTTAGAATAAGGCTGTAACGTAACAAAATGTGGAAAAAGTCAAGGGGTCTGAATACTTTCCAAAGACACTGTATATATATATATTTATACCTAAAGGGGTCCTACAATTCCAAATGAAATGAAATGAAATAGCTAAATGATCCATGGTATCACCATCTTAAAACAATTCCATATGTCAGCTTAGAACCCCTCCTCCCCCTTAACGACTTAGACTTTTAAGAATGAGTGTATTACATTAGCCTCATATCTTGACCAATGGAAAACTATATGAAAACTATTTCCATGACCTAATTCTGATTCTTAAAAAAAAAGATTTAACCTTTATTTAACTTGGCAAGTCAGTTAAGAACAAATTCTTATTTACAATGACGGCCTACCAAAAGGCAAAAGGCCTCCTGCGGGGATGGGGCTGGGATTAAAAATTAATTATTTAAAAATATAGGACAAAGCACACATCACAACAAGAGAGACAGCACAACACTACATGAAGAGAGACCTTAGACGACAACATAGCAAGGCAGCAACACTTGACAACACAGCATGGTAGCAACACAACATGACAACAACATGGTAGCAACCCAACATGGCAGCAGCACAACATGGTAGCAGCACAAAACAGGGTACAAACATTATTGGGCACAGACAACAGCACAAAGGGCAAGAAGGTAGAGACAACAATACATCACGTAAAGCAGCCACAACTGTCAGTAAGAGTGTCCATGATAGAGTCTTTGAATGAAGAGATGGAGATAAAACTGTCCAGTTTGAGTGTTTGTTGCAGCTCGTTCCAGTCTCTAGCTGCAGCGAACTGAAAAGACGTGCAACCCAGGGATGTGTGTGCTTTGGGGACCTATAACAGAATGTGACTGGCAGAACGTGTGTTATATGTGGAGGATGAGGGCTGCGTAGATATCTCAGATAGGGGAGAGTGAGGCCTTAGAGGGTTTTATAAATAAGCAACAACGGGTATACAGAGATGACCAGTTTACAGAAGAGTATAGAGTGCAGTGATGTGTCCTATAAGGAGCATTGGTAGCAAATCTGATGGCCGAATGGTAAAGAACATCTAGCCGCTCGAGAGCACCCTTACCAGCCGATCTATAAATTACGTGTCCATAATCTAGCATGGGTAGGATGGTCATCTAAATCAGGGTTAGTTTGGCAGCTGGGGTGAAAGAGGAGTGATTACGATAGAGGAAACCAAGTCTAGATTTAACTTTAGCCTGCAGGTTTGATATGTGCTTAAAGAAGGACGGTGTACATTCTAGCCATACTCCCAAGTACTTGTGTGAGGTGACCACCTCAAGCTCTATACCCTCAGGGGTAGTAATCACACCTGTGGGGAGAGGGGTATTGTCACGACCTGACCGTAGAGAGCTTTTTATGTCTCTTTTTGGTTTGGTCAGGGTGTGATTTGAGTGGGCATTCTATGTTCTATGTTCTATGATTTTGTATTTCTATGTGTTGGGCCGGGTGTGGTTCTCAATCAGGGACAGCTGTCTATCGTTGTCTCTGATTGAGAACCATACTTAGGTAGCCTTTTTCCCACCTGTATTGGTGGGTAGTTGTCCTTGTTTAGTTGCCTGTGAGCACTACGTTGGCTTCACGTTTAGTTTGGATGTTTATTGTTTTGTTGGCGACATCGTTAAATAAAGAAGTATGTACGCTCACAATGCTGCACTTTGGTCCACTGTTTCCACCTTAGACGATCGTGACAGGTATTCTTCTTACCAAACCTACCAAACCACATGACCTTTATTTTGGAGGTGTTCAGAACAAGGTTAAGGGCAGAGAAAGCTTGTTAGAAACAAAGAAAGCTTTGATGTAGAATGTTTAACACAAACTCTGGGGAGGGGACAGCTGAGTATAAGACTGTATCATCTGCATATAAATGTATGAGAGAGCTTCCTACTGCCTGAGCTATGTTGCTGATGTAAATTGAGAAGAACGTGGGGCTTAGGATCGAGCCTTGGGGTACACCCTTGGTGACATGCAGTGGCTGAGACAGCAGATGTTCTGACTTTATACAGTGCACTCTTTGAGAGAGGTAGTTAGCAAACCAGGCCAAAGACTGCTCAAAGACACCAATACTCCTTATCCGGCCCACAAGAATGGAATGGTTGACCGTATCAAAAGCTTAGGCAAAGTCAATGAAATAGCAGCACACCATTTCTTAGAATCAAGGGCAATGGTGATAATTTAGGACCTTTAAGGTTGCAGTGACACATCCATAACCTGAGCGGAAACCAGATTGCATATTAGAGAGAATATTATAGACATCAAGGAAGCCAGTCAGTTGATTATTGACAAGTTTTTCCAACACTTTTGAGAAACAGGGGAAAATAGAAATTCTATCTCTACCCCTGACACATACCTTCCTGTATCCAATACAGTAGCCTATCAGTCGACAAGATGGAGTTATGACCGTATTGGTAAAACCACCATACAGCCTTATTAATTAGATGTTTTAGATCATCACTGTATGTCTCATAAATGTCTGTGTGTCATTTATTTCCCTGAGCCTCCTTTTGCCATTGAAATGTTCAGTCTAATCGTGTGGGTGTCTTGATACAACTTTAAATATAATTACATATACAGCCCTGATTGGTTGATAGGATCCTATAGACTCTAGAGCCTACCCCATTTATCCCTTCAAAGTAAGAAGAAACATATGCAAATAAAATTACTGATCATTGGTCAGAATAATCAGATCAGATTGTGATGTCATGATGTGGGCCAAAAACCCCATCCCACCTGAACAGGCTGAAATTCCAGATGTTTTAATTCCCTGTACATTCCTCTCTTTACATACAGGGTCTGACAGTTCAGGGAAGACAGCCTTCCTCTCTCCACATACAGGGTCTGACAGTACAGGGAAGACAGCCTTCCTCTCTCCACATACAGGGCCTGATGTTACAGAGAACACATCCTTCCTCTCCCCACATACAGGGCCTGACGTTACAGGGAAGACAGCCTTCCTCTCTCTACATACAGGGCCTGACAGGACATGGAAGACAGCCTTCCTCTCTCTACATACAGGGCCTGACAGGACAGCGAAGACAGCCTTCCTCTCTCTACATACAGGGCCTGACGTTACAGGGAAGACTGCCTTCCTCTCTCCACATACAGGGCCTGACAGGACACCGAAGACAGCCTTCCTCTCTCTACATACAGGGCCTGACAGTACAGGGAAGACAGCCTTCCTCTCTCTACATACAGGGCCTGACAGTACAGGGAAGACAGCCTTCCTCTCTCTACATACAGGGTCTGACAGTACAGGGAAGACAGCCTTCCTCTCTCTACATACAGGGCCTGACAGTACAGGGAAGACAGCCTTCCTCTCTCTACATACAGGGCCTGACAGTACAGGGAAGACAGCCTTCCTCTCTCCACATTCAGGGCCTGACAGGACAGGGAAGACGGCCTTCCTCTCTCCACATTCAGGGCCTGACAGGACAGGGAAGACAGCCTTCCTCTCTCCACATTCAGGGCCTGACAGGACAGGGAAGACAGCCTTCCTCTCTCCACATTCAGGGCCTGACAGGACAGGGAAGACGGCCTTCCTCTCTCCACATACAGGGCCTGACAGGACAGGGAAGACAGCCTTCCTCTCTCCACATTCAGGGCCTGACAGGACAGGGAAGACGGCCTTCCTCTCTCCACATTCAGGGCCTGACAGGACAGGGAAGACGGCCTTCCTCTCTCCACATTCAGGGCCTGACAGGACAGGGAAGACAGCCTCCCTCTCTCCACATTCAGGGCCTGACAGGACAGGGAAGACAGCCTTCCTCTCTCCACATACAGGGCCTGACAGGACAGGGAAGACAGCCTTCCTCTCTCCACATACAGGGCTTGACAGGACAGGGAAGACAGCCTTCCTCTCTCCACATACAGGGCCTGACAGGACAGAGAAGACAGCCTTCCTCTCTCCACATTCAGGGCCTGACAGGACAGAGAAGACAGCCTTCCTCTCTCCACATTCAGGGCCTGACAGGACAGAGAAGACAGCCTTCCTCTCTCCACATACAGGGCCTGACAGGACAGAGAAGACAGCCTTCCTCTCTCCACATTCAGGGCCTGACAGGACAGAGAAGACAGCCTTCCTCTCTCCACATTCAGGGCCTGACAGGACAGGGAAGACAGCCTTCCTCTCTCCACATTCAGGGCCTGACAGGACAGAGAAGACAGCCTTCCTCTCTCCACATACAGGGACTGACAGTATAGGGAAGACAGAGACATGAGTGTCTCATATAACTACTGTAGTGGCTGTCCTCCAACACTACATGGTACTCCATCCACTATGAAACCCATGGTCTCATCCACCCTCACACATTCACTGCAATGTTTATCATTTGCATACGCACACTGTGGGTATAAACTCTCATTTCATTGGTTGGGACTTGTGTCTCATGGGCATTAAGCCAATCAGCTGTGACCTCTGGGGAGGAGTCAGGTATTCCCATCAGTTCCTCTGTGTTCTTGACTCTAGAGTGAAATGTGTAACAAGTTCATCTGGACAGTATGTGAAGATCAATATCACTACACCAGAGTCCAATAGAGTTAGTAAGTGGTGATGAACAGAACACAAAGCAACATGTCATGTTATTGTTCTGTATACTGACAACCTGTGTATGATTTATTTACATTTTTTATTTAACTAGGCAAGTCAGTTAAGAACAAATTCTTATTTACAATGACGGCCTACCCCGGCAAAACCCGGACGACGCTGGGCCAATTGTGCGCCGCCCTATAGGACTCCCAATCACGTCCGGATGTGATGCAGCCTGAATAGTGTGCATAGATAGTGTATATAGAGTCTGATTCTGTTTCAGCTCTTCACCTGGGACTATGAAGGTTAACACAAGGAACTGATACACTAAACCACACTGGACCATGAACATATACTGAACTCATGTAGGTAAATAAGACCACAAACTAAAAGGTTTTCCAAATATAGCATGGCTTCCTCTTTAGTCCACAGTAGAATGTAATGGTTTATCCTCATTTATGGCATGGAAGGCTCTGTGTTTGTTACGTCAATAAGTCTGATTTTATAAATATGAATAAAATGTCTTTGTTCATTCATTTTCACCTTGCTAGTATTTCATTATGTTATTTCTGAGTTTTATTACTAGAAGTGTTTAATGATGTTATCATGACATGTTCCATTCTCCATTCAGACGTTAAATAACTCTCATTTGGTTATGCACACTGTGGATATCACATCTCATCTCATTGGTCCGCTCCTATTGGCATTAAGCCAATCTCCTGTGACCTGTTAGAAAGAGGGAAGTCCATGGATGTCTGTCAAATGAAATCAAATTGTATTAGTCACATGCGCCGAATTCAACGGGTGTAGACCTTACAGTGAAATGCTTGCTTACAAGCTCCTAACCAACAATGCGGTTTAAAAAATATGAATAAGAAATAAAAGAAACAAGTAATTAAAGAGCAGCAGTAAAATAACAATAGTGAGACTGTATACAGGGGGTGCCAGTAAAGAGTCCATGTGAGGGGCACCGGTTAGTCAAGGTAATTGAGAGAATGTGTACATGTAGGTAGAGTTATTAAAGTGACTATGCATAGATGATAAAAACAGAGAGTAGGGGGGTCGGGCAATGCAAATAGTCTGGGTAGTCATTTGATTAGATGTTCAGGAGTCTTATGGCTTGGGGGTAGATGCTGTTTAGAAGCCTCTTGGAACTAGACTTGGCGCTCTGGTACCGCTTGACGTGCTGTAGCAGAGAGAACAGTCTATGACGAGGGTGGCTGGAGTCTTTTACAATTTTTAGGGCCTTCCTCTGACACCGCCTGATATAGAGGTCCTGGATGGCAGGAAGCTTGGCCCCAGTGATGTACTGGGCCATACGCACCTCCCTCTGTAGTGCCTTGCGGTCGGAGGCCGAGCAGTTGCCATACCAGGCAGTGATGCAAAGGTGTTACTTTTGTCCAGGTGGGAAAGGGCAGTGTGGAGTGCAATAGAGATTGCATCATCTGTGGATCTGTTAGGGCGGTATGCAAATTGGAGTGGGTCTACGGTTTCTGGGATAATGGTGTTGATGTGATCCATGACCAGCCTTTCAAAGCACTTCACAGCTACAGACGTGAGTGCTACGGATTGGTAGTCATTTAGGCAGGTTACCTTAGTGTTCTTGGGCACAGGCACTATGGTGGTCTGCTTAAAACATGTTGGTATTACAGAGAGGTTGAAAATGTCAGTGAAGACACTTGCCAGTTGGTCAGCGCATGCTCACAGTACATGTCCTGGTAATCCGTCTGGCCCTGCGGCCTTGTGAATGTTGACCTGTTTAACGGTCTTACTCACATCGGCTGCGGAGAGCGTGATCACACAGTCGTCGAACAGCTGGTGCTCTCATGCATGTTTCAGTGTTATTTGCCTCGAAGCGAACATAGAAGTAGTTTAGCTCGTCTGGTAGGCTCGTATCACTGGGCAGCTCTCGACTGTCCTTCCCTTTGTAGTCTGTAATGGTCTGAAAGCCTTGTCACATCGTGATGAGCATTGGAGCTGCTGTAATATGATTCAAATTTAGTCCTGTATTGACGCTTTGCCTGTTTGATGGTTCGTCGGAGGGCAGAGCGGGATTTCTTATAAGCATCCGGGTTAGAGTCCCGCTCCTTGAAAGCGGCAACTCTGGCCTTTAGCTCAGTGAGGATGTCGCCTGTAATCCATGGCTTCTGGTTGAGGTATGTACGTACAGTCACTGTGGGGACAACGTCATCAATGCACTTATTGATGAAGCCAATGACTGATATGGTGTACTCCTCAATGCCATCGGAGGAATCCCAGAACATATTCCAGTCTGTGCTAGCAAAACAGTCCTGTAGCTTAGCATCTGCTTCATCTGACCACTTTTTTATCGACCAAGTCACTGGTGATTCCTGCTTTAGTTTTTGCTTGTAAGGAGGAATCAGGAGGTTAGAATTATGGTCAGATTTGCCAAATGGAGGGCGAGGGAGAGCTTTGTAGGCGTCTCTGTGTGTGGAGGTGAAGTGGTCTTGAGTTTTTTTCCCTCTGGTTGCATATTTAACATACTGATAGGAATTTGGTAAAACGGATTTAAGTTTCCCTGCATTAAAGTCCCCGGGCCACTAGGAGCGCCACCTCTGGTTGAGCGTTTTCCTGATTGCTTAGCTCATTGAGTTTGGTCTTAGTGCCAGCATCGGTCTGTGGTGGTATGTAGACAGCTACGAAAAGTACAGATGAAAACTCTCTAGGTAGATAATGTGGTCTACAGCTTGTCATGAGATACTCTACCTCATGCGAGCAAAACTTTGAGACTTCCTTAGATATCGTGCACCAGCTGTTGTTTACAAATATACATAGACCACCCCCCTTGTCTTACCAGACGCTGCTGTTCTATCCTGCCGATACAGCGCATAACCAGCCAGCTGTATGTTGATAATGTCGTCGTTCAGCCATGACTCCGTGAAACACAAGATAGTACAGTTTTTAATGTCACGTCCTCTTTTTCTCCGTCTTCTCTTCACGCAACGGGGATTTGGGCCTGTTCCCGGGAAAGCAGTATGTCGTTCACGTTGGGCTCGTTGGACTCGTTAACGGAAAAAAAAGCTTTTGCCAGTTCGTGGTGAGTAATCGCTGTTCTGATGTCCAGAAGTTATTTTCCGTCATAAGTGATGGTAGCAGCAACATTATGTACACAATAAGTATAAAAATAAGTTACAAACAACGCAAAATAACAATTAAAAAACCCACAGTTGGTTAGGCGCACGTAAAACGTCAGCCACCTTCTCCGGCGCCATGATACATGATTGGTTCTTTTGTATTCCACCCCCCCCCCCCCGTATTCTACCCCCCTCCTCTGTATTCTACCCCTTCCCCCATTCCTGCCCGTTACCCCGTCTGCAAATGATAATAAAACACCTGTCTAATGAAGTGTATGCTCTGCACTTAACAAAACACCAGAAATATCCATTTAATTTTGAGAAATTTGTTTGGGATTCCTTCCATTTCAAAATAATGAATTAAAATGTATTTAAAATTTAAACCTGTATAAAGTTCAGTTGTATAGTAGCCTAAATTATCATGGCATTATGCTAATGAGAAGCATCAATCCCCCAAAATATACAATATTACTTTTTTGTTTTACTTGAACTTTTGTGCAGTTGAACAGAAATGTACAAGATGTTGACAACGTATTCTCCATCTTGTCTCTCTCCATCTAAAATGGAGGAGAATAAAGGACCTAAAAGCAATAATATTTAAAGCAGCTGATAACGACTTTATGGGTTACATGTCTCTCTCCATCTGGACCTAAAATCAGAACATATTCAAAGCAGCTGATAATCAGTTAAAGTGTTATATTTGTTAAGGTCAGAGTAGTTGGAGCGAGACTGACGGTCCATTGTCACGGGTCTGGTCAGAACAGTATTTAAAAGGTCACGTCTCCCAGCTTCAGAAGGCTCTGACCATCACAGGGAAGACCCTTCACTCTCACCTCAACAAAGAAGACCCTTCACTCACCTCTCAACAGGAAAGACCCTTCACTCACCTCTCAACAAAGAAGACCCTTCACTCACCTCTCAACAGGAAAGACCATTCACTGTCTCCTCTCAACACGATAGACCATTCACTGTCTCCTCTCAACACGATAGACCATTCACTGTCTCCTCTCAACAGGAAAGACCATTCACTGTCTCCTCTCAACACGATAGACCATTCACTGTCTCCTCTCAACACGATAGACCATTTACTGTCTCCTCTCAACAGGAAAGACCCTTCACGCTCACCTCTCAACAGGTAAGACCATTTACTGTCTCCTCTCAACAGGTAAGACCATTTACTGTCTCCTCTCAACAGGTAAGACCATTTACTGTCTCCTCTCAACAGGTAAGACCATTCACTGTCTCCTCTCAACACGATAGACCATTCACTGTCTCCTCTCAACACGATAGACCATTCACTGTCTCCTCTCAACAGGTAAGTCCATTTACTGTCACCTCTCAACAACTCAAAATCCACTTGTCTGACTCTCTAGAGGTGAGCTAAACGTAATGGGGGAGCAGTGTGTCTCTTCATCAGTCTGTGTCAGCTATATCTTTTAGTCAAGGGGAGAGTGGGGTATGTTCAGCCACTTTAGGATAAGTGGCTGATGGTGTCCTGTTATGATGCTTGATAGGTCAAAGTTTAATTCATGGAATGGGGGTGTGGTATATTGTATAAATAAAGTATGCCTACATTCAGATATAGATCTCTCTGTTCAATATCACCCTCCCTTCCATTTATTGACCAGCTGTCTGGGACAGGGATGTTATTTCCATGTGCCAATTCGTAGGCAAGTTCTCTGAGGCTACAAAGCCCATGAAACTGGTCCGTGAGATTCTTGATATGATTATCAAGCTCAGACTCCATGTCATCAGATAAGACCTTGTGTTCCTCTCTTTTAGACAGGTGTATGTTCATTTGTATTGGTCATATGTACAGGATACACATGGTATACAAGTCCAACGACAAAATGCTTACTTGCAGGTTCCTTCTGGACTATGCAACAACAAAAATAAATGAACATAAAGTAGATGGCTCAGTAGAATAGAATAAACATTTTAGCATACATATAATACAGGAAGGCACAGTGCAGTATTTAACGATCATAAATAAGAGTCTGGTAACAGCAGTTGTGATGTGTGTGAAGTATGAATGTGTGTGTGTAAGTGTGTGTGTATAAGTGGATGAGTGGATGTCTGTGTGGGACTGCATGAGTTCTAAAGTGTGGAGAATCAGAGCAGGTGGTCCGTACAGTTCAAGTGTTCAGCAGTCTGATGGCTTGTCGACAGAAACTGTCTCGAAGCCTGTTGGTATCAGACCTCATGCTCTGATATCGTCTGTACACAACTGGTGCCTGGGGTGTCTGGGGTCCTTGACGATGCTGCGGGACTTCCTCAGGCACCGTTTAGAGTAGATGTCCTGGATGAGTGGGAACAAGTTCCCAGTGATGTACTGGGCCGTCTTCACCAGCCGCTGGAGGCCCAAGTTCCCAGTGATGTACTGGGCCGTCTTCACCAGCGCTGGAGGGCCTTGCGGTCGTGGACGGAGCATTTCCCGTACCAGAAAGTGATGCAACCAGTCAGGACGCTTTCGATGGTGCAGCAGTAGTATATGAAGATTTCCTGGGGTGGCATGCAGGATTTCTTCAGCCGCCTTAGGAAGTAGAGACGCTGTTGTGACCTCTTGACAAGTGTGGTGGTTGTTGGTCCATGTCAAGTCCTTGGTGATGGGGACGCAGTGGAGGAAAAAGTACTTGAGTAAAAGTAAAGATACCTTGATAGAAAATGACTCAGGTAAAAGTGAAAGTCACCCAGTAAATACTACTTAAGTATAAGTTTAAAAGTATTCGGTTTTAAATATATTTAAGTCTCAAAGTAAAAATAATTGCTAAAATATACTTAAGTATCAAAAGAAAAAGTAAAAGTATAAATCATTTCAAATTCAGCAAACCAGACTGCACAATTATTTATTAACATTTTTTATGGAGAGCCAGGGTCAATCTCCAACACTCAGACATCATTTACAAACGAAGCATGTGTGTTTAGTGAGTCTGCCAGATCAGAGGCAGTATGGATGACCAGGGATGTTCTCTTGATAAGTGCGTGAATTGGACAATTTTCCTGTCCTGCTAAGCATTCAAAATGTACATTTTAGGGTCAGGGAAAATTTGTGGAGTAAAAAGTACATTATTTTCTTTAGGAATGTAATGAAGTAAAAGTAAAACTTGAAAATATATAAATACCCCCAAAAAACTACTAGAGTAGTTCTTTAAAGTATTTTCAGTTGAGTACTTTACACAACTGTTTCGATGCCAAGGAAGTTAAAACTGCTGACTCCCTCTACTGCAGTCCCATTGATGTGGACTGTGGGCATGTTCCCTTCTCTGCTTCCTGAAGTCAACAATCAACTGTTTTGCAGATGTTGAGGGAGAGGTTGTTGTCCTGGCACCACAATGCCTGTTCCTCCTCCCTATAGGCTGACTCGTCCTTGTTGGTTATTAGGGCTATAGCCGTGGATTTGGTGTCGCGCAAAGCCACGCAGTTGTGGTTGAACAGGGAGTTGGGCAGAGGGCTGAGGACACAACCCTGTGTTAAAAACGTTTTTGGGCTGTTTATGAAAACAATCTATTTTCACCAGTCATTTTGAGGTTGTGTTGTATTACTATGAATTTAGCAACGCGTTCATGTTTCAGTCACTGTCAGTCTGACATTTGACATACTGTAGCTCCTACAGCTCTCAGATAACTCCAGTAACTCCAGTGGTAAGCTACTGTACCCTATAGCTAGAAATGGGTTATTGAGATTTATAGTTACAGTGGCCAAAATGAATGCGAAGACACTTAGTGCCCTCTGAAATTAACATGTGCTTGACTCCTCTTTAATTTGCATCTCTGTTTTATCCTTTACAGCATTTCCCCTGGACAGCCATGAAGATGAACATTAAGCAGACCTTCATTTTGGCCATTTTGCTTTTTCAACTGACCATCTCGGTTGAAGGAGGGGTAAGTGACTTTAAATAATTAATCTCCTAATCTACTAGTATGATATTTACCGTCTTGTTAGTAGGTATTCAACAAAAGTGAGAAACGTTTTGGCTCATTGAACATGTTTTTTATTGAAAATAGTTACTGTTTTGTTATGACTCAATTGCCTCTCTGCTTTACTAACAGGGGACTGGGTCTGGGCCAGTTCAACAGGTAAAACAACCAGAACTACAAACACTACAGTATTGATTTACTGAATAATATGACATAATGTGTGCTGGAAGCCCATTTAAAAACTATTTATTCAAGTAATGTCCTTATGATAAAGCATTTGTAGTTTTATTAATTTAGTTTATTATTATTAATTCACTTTTCAGAGAAAAGTTTCTGAATTAATTAACAGTAAATTACTAACAGAACATGTTTTTATTTGAAAAGTAGTTTTTTGTTCTGAATATATAACTCGGGACCCCAACACACTTACACTTTGCGAAAATGTGTCATTGTCAGGTACTGTAACGGCAGCCTTCCTTCTCTTCAAGAGAAGAGGAGGTGTAGCAGGGATCGGACCAACACGCAGCGTAGTTTGTGCTCAACATATTTAATAATGACGATAAACGTGAACACTTAACAATTACAAAATGTGGCAAACCGATACAGTCCTAGCTGGTGCAGAGAAAACACAGAGACAGGAAACAACCACCCACAAATCCGCAACACAAAACAAGCCACCTATATATGATTCCCAATCAGAGACAACACAAAACACCTGCCTCTGATTGGGAACCATATTAGGCCAAACATAGACACAGACAAACTAGACACACAACATAGAATGCCCACCCAGCTCACGTCCTGACCAACACTAAAACAAGCAAAACACACAAGAACTATGGTCAGAACGTGACAGGTACATTAGCATTATACATTGTCAATGAATACAATGAAATCGTTGCCTGAGTTTGTTAACTACTTTTTAAAAGATATGGATTTTGTGATTTACAGGAAAAGATCAATGTAAATAGCAATTAGCGTCAGACAATGCAGGTATTACTTGTTCCTATAATGATTCTATTTATTTATTTAATCATCTTTTAGGAGTATCATTTTGGGGATATCATCAAATTTGATCGAACTGGATTCAACCACTATGCAATTTGGGTGGGTGATAAAGTGTTTGGCAATCCCAATAGAAGACAAAATGGACAAGATATTTTTCACTTCCCAGGTAAGTTTACAATATTAACAATATAAAACATGAGCCTATACAATCCAAAATATTACTATAAAGTCACAAATTACAAAAATGTCTGATTTCATTTCCATTTCTCTATCAGGTGAGATAGTCTCTACAGTTACAAAATGTGCATTTGCTTCACTGGAAGCGGTTAAAGGCAGTAGTACCCCTGTGGTGGACAATTATCTAGATGGAAAAAAAGCTATCAGAACGGATGCACAGATGATTCAAGATATTGTGACCCTGAATAACGATTGTGGGAGATACTTTGTTATCAAGAACAATTGTGAGCATATTGCCACAACTATTCGCTACGGTGAGGCTGTCTGCTTACAGGTACGTGTATTTATTTAATCAGACTCTGAATAGGCTATACATCTGAAGTGTGTAGTGAACTTCCATTCCATCAAACACAAACTCTCTTTGTTGTTTTGACAACTGGATTTTGGGGATTTTGTATATGGATCAATCTATTACTGAGCATATTTAAATGAGGTGAAGGCTAGCCATCAACGTAGCTAGAACCATGACAGCATTATGTTTATAACCTGGGACACATTCAATTGATTAAACGTTTGGCTACGTTTCACAACGGTTTGTACTGAACGACAACGGTGCGCACCATCTTCAATGTTCTTTGAGGTGTTTTTGCTCCCATCTGGTGGGGTGTGTGTCCTGATTAATATGGGTATGACCATTTAAAATGGCAAAACTTGAGCCGTGTCATACTGAAAACTATTGCCTTCTCAGAGACCATATTCACAGCATTCTTTAACTGGTCTTTCAGTACAGCACCATTTCCATTCAATTAAAAATTGTACAACATTGGCCCCTGCTGAACGCTGTCCTGATTTTTCTCTCCTTCAACGGTCCTTAGCAAGGTTCCAATATCGTTACTGAAACTCTGGCGAGCTTTTGCTGTGTCACCAATAGAGTTGCCGAAACACTCAAGAAGAATCAGAAGAGGGGGCGTGGCAGAAGAGGTCTTGGTCTCCTGCGTGATGAATCCCGCGCCAACCAGGGTGCACCAGCTGCTTGAATTCTAAACCTCTCAGATGTTCTCTCTCTCTTCCATCCTCTCTGTCTCTGTATGAAGTGAGGTCTATACCTCTCAGATGTTCTCACTCTCTCTCTTCCATCCTCTCTGTCTGTATGAAGTGAGTTCTAAACCTCTCAGATGTTCTCTCTCTCTTCCATCCTCTCTGTCTCTGTATGAAGTGAGGTCTTAATAATAATAAAACATTAGCAAGAATTCTGTTTCCTGTCTGTTTTATTGTCTGTTGACTGCATCCACATCCATGTTTTAGAGTGAGACGGTACACTGCTGAGAGAACCAAAATATATTAAGACTTTACTTTAGGGTAGAGTCTACACATAGTTTATAAAGGGTTTGTCAATTAACTGTTACATTTTAGAAATAAGGGGTTATCCAGTGTTACTAAGTTTATGGTCACGCAATTTCAGTTATGAATTTAGAAAGGTTAACAAAGTACTGTATTGGTAATATGGTGTTAATAGAAATATAATCATCTAAAACTGACTGGATAATATTTATATGGGTGTTTTACTGTAAGATGAGGAAATGTTGGTGTCTTTACAGTCAGCAGCATGTGGACATGATTATTACTGATGTAATAGTTCAATCCCAACACCAGATGGCAGACAATGTACAACCTAAAGGCCTTTGGACTACTCTAATGTATTAGAGCAGCCTAATCATCTTGGAAGGTGGCTGAGCTACAGCGGTGTTTGTCAGACCATGATGCATCCCAAAAATCACTCTTCTCATGAAAATGTCTGTACAGTGCATTCGGAAAATATTCAGACCCCTTAACTTTTTCCACATTTTGTCATTTTACAGCCTTGTTCTAAAATGTATTAAATTAAACGATTCCTCATCAATCAACACACAATACCCCATAATGACGAAGCAATTTCTTTTGTTGCAAAAAAAAAACTTTAAAAAAAAACGTAAAAAAAATAATAAATTATTTAGATAAGTATTCACACCCTTTGCTATGAGACTTTAAATTGATTTCAGGTGCATCCTGTTTCCATTGATCATCCTTGAGCTGTTTCTATAACTTGATTGGAGTCCACTTGTGCAAAATTCAATTGATTGGACATGATTTGGAAAGGTACACACCTGTCTATATAAGGTTCCACTGTTGACAGTGCATGTCAGAGTAAAAACCAAGTCATGAGGTCAAAGGAATTGTCTGTAGAGCTCCGAGACAGGTTTATGTTGATCTGGGGAAGAGTACCAAACAATGTATGCAGCATTGAAGGTCCCCAAGAACACAGTAGCTTCCATCATTCTTAAATGGAAGAAGTTTGGAACCAACAAGAATCTTCCTAGAGCTGGCCGACCGACCAAATTGAGCAATCAGTGGAGATGGGCCTTGGTCAGGGACCAAGAACCTGATGGTCAATCTGACAGAGCTCTAGAGTTCCTCTGTGGAAATGGGAGAACCTTCCAGAAGGACAACCATCTCTCTAGCACTCCACCAGCCAGACCTTTATGGTGGTGGCCAGACGGAAAGCCAATCCTCAGTAAAATGAACATGACAGCTCACTTGGAGTTTTCCAAAAGGCACCCAAAGACTCTCAGACCATGAGAAAAAAGATTCGCTTCAACTATTTGGCCTGAATGCCAAGCGTCACGTCTGGAGGAAACCTGGAAACATCCCTACAGTGAAGCATGGTAGTGGCAGGATCATGCTGTGGGGATGGTTTTCAGGGACTGGGAGACAAGTCAGGATTGAGGCAAAGATGAACGGAGAAATGTACAGAGAGATCCTTGATGAAAACCTGCTCCAGAGTGCTCAGGACCTCAGACTAGGGCGAAGGTTCACCTTCCATCAGGACAATGACCCTAAGCACACAGCCAAGACAACGCAGGAGTGGCTTCAGGACAAGTCTCTGAATGTCCTTGAGTGGCCCAGCCAGAGCCCGGACTCAAACCCGATCGAACATCTCTGGAGAGACCTGAAAATAGCTGTGCAGCGATGCTCCTCATCCAACCTGACAGAGCTTGAGAGGATCTGCAGAGAAGAATGCAAGAAACTCCCCAAATACAGGTGTGCCAAGCTTGTAGCGCCATACCCAATAAGACTCAATGTTGTAATCGCTGCCAAAGATGCTTCAACAACGTACTGAGTAAAGGGTCTGAATACGTATGTAAATGTGATATTTAAGTTTTACATTTTTTATAAATTAACAACAAATAATAAACTATTTTTCCTTTTTATTTAAGCGGTTTTGTGTGTAGATTGATGAGGGGGGGGAAACTATTGAATACATTTTAGAATAAGTCTGTAACGTAACAAAATGTTGAAAAAGTCAAGGGGTCTTGTCACGCTCGTCTTCCTCCTCGTCTGAAGAGGAGCATGGATCGGACCAAAACGCAGCGTGGGTTGTATACATATCTTTTAATAAAGCAATGAAGACGAAAAACACACTTGACAAAATACAAAACAAATAAACGACGTGAACAAACGAACGCACAAACACAGACACGGCAACAATCACCCACAAACAAACAGTGAGAACAGCCTACCTTAATATGGTTCTCAATCAGAGGAAACGTAAAACACCTGCCCCTGATTGAGAACCATATCAGGCTAGTTGACAACCCAACATAGAAACACATAACATAGAATGCCCACCCAGCTCACGTCCTGACCAACTAAACAAGACTAAACAAAGGAAATAAGGTCAGGAACGTGACAGTACCCCCCCCCCCCCCCCCCCCCCCCAAGGTGCGGACTCCGGCCGCAAAACCTGACCTATAGGGGAGGGTCTGGGTGGGCATCTGTCCACGGTGGCGGCTCTGGCTCTGGACGTGGTCCCCACCCCACCATAGTTAATCCCCGCTTCCGTGGCCTCCTCCTAATGGCTGCCCTCCCTATTAACCCCACTGGATTAAGGGGCAGCACCGGACTAAGGGGCATCACCGGACTGAGGGGCATCACCGGACTGAGGGGCAGCACCGGACTGAGGGGCAGCACCGGACTGAGGGGAATTCCGGCATCCCCGGCGTGACAGGTCGCTCTGGCAGCTCCTGGCTGACTGACGACTCTGGCAGATCCTGGCTGACTGACGGCTCTGGCAGATCCTGGCTGACTGACGGCTCTGGCAGATCCTGGCTGACTGACGGCTCTGGCAGATCCTGGCTGACTGACGGCTCTGGCAGCTCCTGTCTGACGGACAGTGCAGGCGACGCTGGGCAGACGGACAGTGCAGGCGACGCTGGGCAGACGGGCACACCTGTAGGGAGGAGACGGAGAGACAGCCTGGTGCGTGGGGCTGCCACAGGACCCACCAGGCTGGAGAGACCTACAGGAGGCTTGGTGTTAAGAGGAGGCACCTGAAGGACCGGGCTGTGGGGGAGCACTGGAGCTCTGGTGCGCAGCCTCGGCACCACTCCCCCAGGCTGGAATACTACTCCAGCCCGGACCCTCCAGAGTGCAGGCACAGGTTGAACCGGGCTATGGGTGAGCACTGGAGATCTAGTGCCTACTACGCGCACCTCTCCAGGCTCCACTCCCACATTTGCCCGGTACGAGCGGAGCGTAGGCATAGGACGCACTGCACCCTCCCAGCGCCCCAGACGCACTGAGCAGGCACAATACGCCCTGGCTGGATGCCCACACTCACATGACACTTTCGGGGGGCTGCCCTATAGCACATCGGGCTATTGGCACGCACTGGCGACACCGTGCGCTTAACCGCATAACACGGTGCCTGACCAGTAACGCGCTGCTTATGATAAGCACGAGGAGTGAGCTCAGGTCTGCTACCTGGCTTAGCCACACTCCTCTTTAGCCCCCCCCCCCAAAAAAAAATTCTGGGGCTGCCTCTCGTACCTGTCGCTCAGCTTTCGCTCCCTCCAGCTCAGCTTTGGGGCGGCGATATTCCCCAGCCTGTGCCCAGGGTCCTTCTCCATTTAAAATCTCCTCCCATGTCCAGGAGTCCTGAGATTTCTGCCGCTGCTGCTGCTGCTGTTGCTGCCCGTTACCACGCTGCTTGGTCCATGGTGGGTGGGTGATTCTGTCACGCTCGTCTTCCTCCTCGTCTGAAGAGGAGCATGGATCGGACCAAAACGCAGCGTGGGTTGAATACATATCTTTTAATAAAGCAACGAAGACGAAAAACACACTTGACAAAATACAAAACAAATAAATGACGTGAACAAACGAACGAACAAAAACAGTACCGTGTGGCGCACAAACACAGACACGGCAACAATCACCCACAAACAAACAGTGAGAACAGCCTACCTTAATATGGTTCTCAATCAGAGGAAACGTAAAACACCTGCCCCTGATTGAGAACCATATCAGGCTAGGTGACAACCCAACATAGAAACACATAACATAGAATGCCCACCCAGCTCACGTCCTGACCAACTAAACAAGACTAAACAAAGGAAATAAGGTCAGGAACGTGACAGGTCTTAACACTTTCCGAAGGCACTTGGTATATACTATATATAAATTCCAAATGAAATAGATAAATGATCCATGGTATGACCATCTTAAAACAATGGTATGACCATCTTAAAACAATTCCATATTTCAGTTTAGAATCCCCCCCCCCCCCCTCAACGGCTTAGACTTTTAAGAATGAGTGTATTACAGTAGCCTCATATCTTGACCAATGGAAAACTATATAAAAACTATTTCTATGACCTAAATGCTATCTGATTCTAATCGACCCCTGACCCCTACATTCCTGTATCCAAATACAATGAAAATATCACCTAGCCTATCAGAGGACAAGATGGAGTTATGACTGTATTGATTAAATCCACCATGCAGTCTTATTAATTAGATTTTTTTTTAATCATCACTGTATGTCTCATAAATCTCTGTATGTCATTTATTTCCCTGAGCCTCCTTTTGCCATTGAAATGTTCAGTCTGATTGTGTGGGTGTGTTGATACAACTTTAAGTATCTTTACATACACAGCCCTGATTGGCGGATAGGATCATCTAGACTCTAGACTAGAGCCTACCCCATTTATCCCTTCAAAGTAGGAGGATACATATGCAAATAAAAGATGAATGGTCATTGGTCAGAATAATCAGATTGTGATGTCATGCTGTGGGCCAAAAACCCCATCCCCCCTGAACAGGGTGAAATTCCAGGTGTTTAAAAAAAAAAATTTATAGCTCACAATAAAATGGCATTATCATAATTTAAGAAATTTCTGAGTGTTATTTTTACCTCATGGTGTGGAAATATCATTAAAAAAACAGAAAAATCATGTTTTTGACTGCGCTGCCCCTTAAAACTATCATCTAATTTCAGATCCTTTCTGGTGAAGGGCATACGGGTTGATTTTGAAAGTCTCTTATAAAGGGATAGTTCAGCAATTTTACCTATATAGATATTTGTTTCCTTCTATTTATTGAAAAGGAATGACATCAATCCACACCTCAGTTTTGTTAAACAAGGACTATCAACATTAGCATTTTGGGACCTATTACCGAAGTAATTCCCCATGTAAACTTCCCCCATTTAACACGTTTTTAATTTAATGCCCAAATCATCTCTTAAATGGATTGTGTCACTCAATGAGCAGACAGATATATTTTGAGATACTACTCATCAATAGAGGAAATATGAATCAATGAAGGTAATGACAACTTAAGAGCAGACAGGGTGTCATTCATGTATGTACGTCATGAATATCACTCATGTAGTTTCTATTATTCATTTTTAGATGGTAACAAATTCATAAACTTTGGTCACGTTGATGGGTAGTAACAGGATTTACTAAACCAGGGTGTGTTCAGTATAGAGAAAACGTTTTGAAACAGAGTGTGAACATCTGAACCTCAGTGAAGACCCTCAGATGGACCATAGAGAGAGGGGGACCCAGCACCTTCCTCTCTCCACATACAGGGTCTGACAATACAGGGAAGACAGCCTTCCTCTCTCCACATACAGGGCCTGACAGGACAGGGAAGACAGCCTTCCTCTCTCCACATACAGGGTCTGACAGAACAGGGAAGACAGCCTTCCTCTCTCCACATTCAGGGCCTGACAGTACAGGGAAGACAGCCTTCCTCTCTCCACATTCAGGGCCTGACAGGACATGGAAGAACCTTCCTCTCTCCAAATACAGGGACTGACAGGACAGGGAAGACAGCTTTCCTCTCTTTACATACAGAGTCTGACAGGACAGGGAAGACAGCCTTCCTCTCTCCACATTCAGGGCCTGACAGTATAGGGAAGACAGCCTTCCTCTCTCCACATACAGGGCCTGACAGGACATCAAAGACAGCCTTCCTCTCTCCACATACAGGGCCTGACAGGACAGGGAAGACAGCCTTCCTCTCTCCACATACATGGTCTGACAGGACAGGGAAGACAGCCTTCCTCTCTCCACATTCAGGGCCTGACAGGACATGGAAGAACCTTCCTCTCTCCAAATACAGGGCCTGACAGGACAGGGAAGACAGCTTTCCTCTCTTTACATACAGAGTCTGACAGGACAGGGAAGACAGCCTTCCTCTCTCCACATTCAGGGCCTGACAGTATAGGGAAGACAGCCTTCCTCTCTCCACATACAGGGCCTGACAGAACATCAAAGACAGCCTTCCTCTCTCCACATACAGGGCCTGACAGGACAGGGAAGACAGCCTTCCTCTCTCCACATACAGGGCCTGACAGTACAGGGAAGACAGCCTTCCTCTCTCCACATACAGGGTCTGACAGTACAGCGAAGACAGCCTTCCTCTCTCTACATACAGGGCCTGACAGGACAGGGAAGACAGCCTTCCTCTCTCTACATACAGGGCCTGACAGGACAGAGAAGACAGCCTTCCTCTCTCTACATACAGGGCCTGACAGGACAGGGAAGACAGCCTTCCTCTCTCCACATACAGGGCCTGACAGGACAGAGAAGATAGCCTTCCTCTCTCCACATTCAGGGCCTGACAGGACAGGGAAGACAGCCTTCCTCTCTCCACATTCAGGGCCTGACAGTATAGGGAAGACAGCCTTCCTTTCTCCACATTCAGGGCCTGACAGGACAGGGAAGACAGCCTTCCTCTCTCCACATTCAGGGCCTGACAGGACAGGGAAGACAGCCTTCCTCTCTCCATATACAGGGACTGACAGTACAGGGAAGACAGAGACATGAGTGTCTCATATAACTACTGTAGTGGCTGTCCTCCAACACTACATGGTACTCCATCCACTATGAAACCCATGGTCTCATCCACCCTCACACATTCACTGCAATGTTTATCATTTGCATACGCACACTGTGGGTATAAACTCTCATTTCATTGGTTGGGACTTGTGTCTCATGGGCATTAAGCCAATCAGCTGTGACCTCTGGGGAGGAGTCAGGTATTCCCATCAGTTCCTCTGTGTTCTTGACTCTAGAGTGAAATGTGTAACAAGTTCATCTGGACAGTATGTGAAGGATCAATATCACTACACCAGAGTCCAATAGAGTTAGTAAGTGGTGATGAACAGAACACAAAGTAAGATATCATGTTATTGTTCTGTATACTGACAACCTGTGTATGATTTATTTATATTTTTTATTTAACTAGGCAAGTCAGTTAAGAACAAATTCTTATTTACAATGACGGCCTACCCCGGCAAAACCCGGACGACGCTGGGCCAATTGTGCGCCGCCCTATAGGACTCCCAATCACGTCCGGATGTGATGCAGCCTGAATAGTGTGCATAGATAGTGTGTATAGAGTCTGATTCTGTTTCAGCTCTTCACCTGGACTATGAAGGTTAACACAAGGAACTAATACACTAAACCACACTAGACCATGAACATATACTGAACTCATGTAGGTAAATAAGACCACAAACTAAAAGGTTTTCCAAATATAGCATGGCTTCCTCTTTAGTCCACAGTAGAATGTCATGGTTTATCCTCATTTATGGCATGGAAGGCTCTGTGTTTGTTACGTCAATAAGTCTGATTTTATAAATATTAATAAAATGTCTTTGTTCATTCATTTTCACCTTGCTAGTATTTCATTATGTTATTTCTGAGTTTTATTACTAGAAGTGTTTAATGATGTTATCATGACATGTTCCATTCTCCATTCAGACGTCTAGTAATTCTCATTTGGTTATGCACACTGTGGATATCACATCTCATCTCATTGGTCTGCTCCCATTGACATTAAGCCAATCTCCTGTGACCTGATAGAAAGAGGGAAGTCCATGGATGTCTGTCAAATGAAATCAAATTGTATTAGTCACATGCGCCGAATTCAACAGGTGTAGACCTTACAGTGAAATGCTTGCTTACAAGCTCCTAACCAACAATGCGGTTTAAAAAATACGAATAAGAAATAAAAGAAACAAGTAATTAAAGAGCAGCAGTAAAATAACAGTAGTGAGACTGTATACAGGGGGTACCAGTAAAGAGTCAATGTGCGGGGGCACCGGTTAGTCGAGGTAATTGAGAGAATGTGTACATGTAAGTAGAGTTATTAAAGTGACTATGCATAGATGATAAAAACAGAGAGTAGTGGGGTCGGGCAATGCAAATAGTCTGGGTAGCCATTTGATTAGATGTTCAGGAGACTTATGGCTTGGGGGTAGATGCTGTTGAGAAGCCTCTTGGAACTAGACTTGGCGCTCTGGTACCGCTTGACGTGCTGTAGCAGAGAGAACAGTCTATGACGAGGGTGGCTGGAGTCTTTTACAATTTTTAGGGCCTTCCTCTGACACCGCCTGATATAGAGGTCCTGGATGGCAGGAAGCTTGGCCCCAGTGATGTACTGGGCCATACGCACCTCCCTCTGTAGTGGCTTGCGGTCGGAGGCCGAGCAGTTGCCATACCAGGCAGTGATGCAAAGGTGTTACTTTTGTCCAGGTGGGAAAGGGCAGTGTGGAGTGCAATAGAGATTGCATCATCTGTGGATCTGTTAGGGCGGTATGCAAATTGGAGTGGGTCTACGGTTTCTGGGATAATGGTGTTGATGTGATCCATGACCAGCCTTTCAAAGCACTTCACAGCTACAGACGTGAGTGCTACGGATTGGTAGTCATTTAGGCAGGTTACCTTAGTGTTCTTGGGCACAGGCACTATGGTGGTCTGCTTAAAACATGTTGGTATTACAGAGAGGTTGAAAATGTCAGTGAAGACACTTGCCAGTTGGTCAGCGCATGCTCACAGTACATGTCCTGGTAATCCGTCTGGCCCTGCGGCCTTGTGAATGTTGACCTGTTTAACGGTCTTACTCACATCGGCTGCGGAGAGCGTGATCACACAGTCGTCGAACAGCTGGTGCTCTCATGCATGTTTCAGTGTTATTTGCCTCGAAGCGAACATAGAAGTAGTTTAGCTCGTCTGGTAGGCTCGTATCACTGGGCAGCTCTCGACTGTGCTTCCCTTTGTAGTCTGTAATGGTCTGCAAGCCTTGTCACATCGTGATGAGCATTGGAGCTGCTGTAATATGATTCAAATTTAGTTCTGTATTGACGCTTTGCCTGTTTGATGGTTCGTCGGAGGGCATAGCGGGATTTCTTATAAGCATCCGGGTTAGAGTCCTGCTCTTTGAAAGCGGCAACTCTGGCCTTTAGCTCAGTGAGGATGTTGCCTGTAATCCATGGCTTCTGGTTGAGGTATGTACGTACAGTCACTGTGGGGACAACGTCATCAATGCACTTATTGATGAAGCCAATGACTGATATGGTGTACTCCTCAATGCCATCGGAGGAATCCCAGAACATATTTCAGTCTGTGCTAGCAAAACAGTCCTGTAGCTTAGCATCTTCTTCATCTGACCACTTTTTTCTCGACCAGTCACTGGTGATTCCTGCTTTAGTTTTTGCTTGTAAGGAGGAATCAGGAGGTTAGAATTATGGTCAGATTTGCCAAATGGAGAGCGAGGCAGAGCTTTGTATGCGTCTCTGTGTGTGGAGGTGAAGTGGTCTTGAGTTTTTTTCCCTCTGGTTGCATATTTAACATACTGATAGGAATTTGGTAAAACGGATTTAAGTTTCCCTGCATTAAAGTCCCCGGGCCACTAGGAGCGCCACCTCTGGTTGAGCGTTTTCCTGATTGCTTAGCTCATTGAGTGTGGTCTTAGTGCCAGCATCTGTCTGTGGTGGTATGTAGACAGCTACGAAAAATACAGATGAAAACTCTCTAGGTAGATAATGTGGTCTACAGCTTGTCATGAGATACTCTACCTCATGCGAGCAAAACTTTGAGACTTCCTTAGATATCGTGCACCAGCTGTTGTTTACAAATATACATAGACCACCCCCCTTGTCTTACCAGACGCTGCTGTTCTATCCTGCCGATACAGCGCATAACCAGCCAGCTGTATGTTGATAATGTCGTCGTTCAGCCATGACTCCGTGAAACACAAGATAGTACAGTTTTTAATGTCACGTCCTCTTTTTCTCCGTCTTCTCTTCACGCAACGGGGATTTGGGCCTGTTCCCGGGAAAGCAGTATGTCGTTCACGTTGGGCTAGTCAGACTCGTTAACGGAAAAAAAAGCTTTTGCCAGTTCGTGGTGAGTAATCGCTGTTCTGATGTCCAGAAGTTATTTTCCGTCATAAGTGATGGTAGCAGCAACATTATGTACACAATAAGTACAAAAATAAGTTACAAACAACGCAAAATGACAATAAAAAAACCCACAGTTGGTTAGGTGCACGTAAAACGTCAGCCACCTTCTCCGGCGCCATGATACATGATTGGTTCTTTTGTATTCCACCCCCCCCCTGTATTCTACCCCCCTCCTCTATATTCTACCCCTTCCCCCATTCCTGCCCGTTACCCCGTCTGCAAATGATAATAAAACACCTGTCTAATGAAGTGTATGCTCTGCACTTATTATCAAAACACCAGAAATATCCATTTAATTTTGAGAAATTTGTTTGGGATTCCTTCCATTTCAAAATAATTAATTAAAATGTATTTAAGATTTAAACCTGTATAAAGTTCAGTTGTATAGTAGCCTAAATTATCATGGCATTATGCTAATGAGAAGCATCAATCCCCCAAAATATACAATATTACTTTTTTGTTTTACTTGAACTTTTGTGCAGTTGAACAGAAATGTACAAGATGTTGACAACGTATTTTCCATCTTGTCTCTCTCCATCTAAAATGGAGGAAAATAAAGGACCTAAAAGCAATAATATTTAAAGCAGCTGATAACGACTTTATGGGTTACATGTCTCTCTCCATCTGGACCTAAAATCAGAACATATTCAAAGCAGCTGATAATCAGTTAAAGTGTTATATTTGTTAAGGTCAGAGTAGTTGGAGCGAGACTGACGGTCCATTGTCACGGGTCTGGTCAGAACAGTATTTAAAAGGTCACGTCTCCCAGCTTCAGAAGGCTCTGACCATCACAGGGAAGACCCTTCACTCTCACCTCAACAAAGAAGACCCTTCACTCACCTCTCAACAGGAAAGACCCTTCACTCACCTCTCAACAAAGAAGACCCTTCACTCACCTCTCAACAGGAAAGACCATTCACTGTCTCCTCTCAACAGGTAAGACCATTTACTGTCACCTCTCAACACGATAGACCATTCACTGTCTCCTCTCAACACGATAGACCATTCACTGTCTCCTCTCAACACGATAGACCATTCACTGTCTCCTCTCAACAGGTAAGTCCATTTACTGTCTCCTCTCAACACGATAGACCATTCACTCTCTCCTCTCAACACGATAGACCATTCACTGTCTCCTCTCAACACGATAGACCATTCACTGTCTCCTCTCAACAGGTAAGACCATTTACTGTCACCTCTCAACACGATAGACCATTCACTGTCTCCTCTCAACAGGTAAGACCATTTACTGTCACCTCTCAACAACTCAAAATCCACTTGTCTGACTCTCTAGAGGTGAGCTAAACGTAATGGGGGAGCAGTGTGTCTCTTCATCAGTCTGTGTCAGCTATATATTTTAGTCAAGGGGAGAGTGGGGTATGTTCAGCCACTTTAGGATAAGTGGCTGATGGTGTCCTGTTATGATGCTTGATAGGTCAAAGTTTAATTCATGGAATGGGGGTGTGGTATATTGTATAAATAAAGTATGCCTACATTCAGATATAGATCTCTCTGTTCAATATCACTCTCCCTTCCGTTTATTGACCAGCTGTCTGGGACAGGGATGTTATTTCCATGTGCCAATTCGTAGGCAAGTTCTCTGAGGCTACAAAGCCCATGAAACTGGTCCGTGAGATTCTTGATATGATTATCAAGCTCAGACTCCATGTCATCAGATAAGACCTTGTGTTCCTCTCTTTTAGACAGGTGTATGTTCATTTGTATTGGTCATATGTACAGGATACACATGGTATACAAGTCCAACGACAAAATGCTTACTTGCAGGTTCCTTCTGGACTATGCAACAACAAAAATAAATAATAAAATATATGAACATAAAGTAGATGGCTCAGTAGAATAGAATAAACATTTTAGCATACATATAATACAGGAAGGCACAGTGCAGTATTTAACGATCATAAATAAGAGTCTGGTAACAGCAGTTGTGATGTGTGTGAAGTATGAATGTGTGTGTGTATAAGTGTGTGTGTATAAGTGGATGAGTGGATGTCTGTGTGGGAGTGCATGAGTTCTAAAGTGTGGAGAATCAGAGCAGGTGGTCCGTCCAGTTCAAGTGTTCAGCAGTCTGATGGCTTGTCGACAGACCTCATGCTCTGATACCGTCTGTAAACAACTGGTGCCTGGGGTGTGTGGGGTCCTTGACGATGCTGCGGGACTTCCTCAGGCACCGTTTAGAGTAGATGTCCTGGATGAGTGGTAACAAGTTCCCAGCTATGTACTGGGCAGTCTTCACCAGCCGCTGGAGGCCCAAGTTCCCAGTGATGTACTGAGCCGTCTTCACCAGCCGCTGGAGGCCCAAGTTCCCAGTGATGTACTGAGCCGTCTTCACCAGCCGCTGGAGGCCCAAGTTCCCAGTGATGTACTGGGCCGTCTTGGACGGAGCATTTCCCGTACCAGACCGTGATGCAACCAGTCAGGACGCTTTCGATGGTGCAGCAGTAGTATATGAAGATTTCCTGGGGTGGCATGCGGGATTTCTTCAGCCGCCTTAGGAAGTAGAGGCGCTGTTGTGACCTCTTGACAAGAGTGGTGGTTGTTGGTCCATGTCAAGTCCTTGGTGATGGGGACGCAGTGGAGGAAAAAGTACTTGAGTAAAAGTAAAGATACCTTGATAGAAAATGACTCAGGTAAAAGTGAAAGTCACCCAGTAAATACTACTTAAGTATAAGTTTAAAAGTATTCGGTTTTAAATATATTTAAGTCTCAAAGTAAAAATAATTGCTAAAATATACTTAAGTATCAAAAGAAAAAGTAAAGGTCTAAATCATTTCAAAGCAAACCAGACTGCAAAATTATTTATTTACATTTTTTATGGAGAACAAGGGTCAATCTCCAACACTCAGACATCATTTACAAACGAAGCATGTGTGTTTAGTGAGTCTGCCAGATCAGAGGCAGTATGGATGACCAGGGATGTTCTCTTGATAAGTGCGTGAATTGGACAATTTTCCTGTCCTGCTAAGCATTCAAAATGTACATTTTAGGGTCGGGGAAAATTTGTGGAGTAAAAAGTACATTATTTTCTTTAGGAATGTAATGAAGTAAAAGTAAAACTTGAAAATATATAAATACCCCCAAAAAACTACTAGAGTAGTTCTTTAAAGTATTTTCAGTTGAGTACTTTACACAACTGTTTCGATGCCAAGGAAGTTAAAACTGCTGACTCCCTCTACTGCAGTCCCATTGATGTGGACTGTGGGCATGTTCCCTTCTCTGCTTCCTGAAGTCAACAATCAACTGTTTTGCAGATGTTGAGGGAGAGGTTGTTGTCCTGGCACCACAATGCCTGTTCCTCCTCCCTATAGGCTGACTCGTCCTTGTTGGTTATTAGGGCTATAGCCGTGGATTTGGTGTCGTGCAAAGCCACACAGTTGTGGTTGAACAGGGAGTTGAGCAGAGGGCTGAGGACACAACCCTGTGTTAAAAACGTTTTGGGGCTGTTTATGAAAACAATCTATTTTCACCAGTCATTTTGAGGTTGTGTTGTATTACTATGAATTTAGCAACGCGTTCATGTTTCAGTCACTGTCAGTCTGACATTTGACATACTGTAGCTCCTACAGCTCTCAGATAACTCCAGTAACTCCAGTGGTAAGCTACTGTACCCTATAGCTAGAAATGGGTTATTGAGATTCAAATGTATTTTGAAGAGTTATAGTTACAGTGGCCAAAATGAATGCGAAGACACTTAGTGCCCTCTGAAATTAACATGTGCTTGACTCCTCTTTAATTTGCATCTCTGTTTTATCCTTTCCAGCATTTCCCCTAGACAGCCATGAAGATGAAAATTAAGCAGACCTTCATTTTGGCCATTTTGCTTTTTCAACTGACCATCTCGGTTGAAGGAGGGGTAAGTGACTTTAAATAATTAATCTCCTAATCTACTAGTATGATATTTACCGTCTTGTTAGTAGGTATTCAACAAAAGTGAGAAACGTTTTGGCTCATTGAACATGTTTTTTATTGAAAATAGTTACTGTTTTGTTATGACTCAATTGCCTCTCTGCTTTACTAACAGGGGACTGGGTCTGGGCCAGTTCAACAGGTAAAACAACCAGAACTACAAACACTACAGTATTGATTTACTGAATAATATGACATAATGTGTGCTGGAAGCCCATTTAAAAACTATTTATTCAAGTAATGTCCTTATGATAAAGCATTTGTAGTTTTATTAATTTAGTTTATTATTATTAATTCACTTTTCAGAGAAAAGTTTCTGAATTAATTAACAGTAAATTACTAACAGAACATGTTTTTATTTGAAAAGTCGTTTTTTGTTCTGAATATATAACTCGGGACCCCAACACACTTACACTTTGTGAAAATGTGTCATTGTCAGGTACTGTAACGGCAGCCTTCCTTCTCTTCAAGAGAAGAGGAGGTGTAGCAGGGATCGGACCAACACGCAGCGTAGTTTGTGCTCAACATATTTAATAATGACGATAAACGTGAACACTTAACAATTACAAAATGTGGCAAACCGATACAGTCCTAGCTGGTGCAGAGAAAACACAGAGACAGGAAACAACCACCCACAAATCCGCAACACAAAACAAGCCACCTATATATGATTCCCAATCAGAGACAACACAAAACACCTGCCTCTGATTGGGAACCATATTAGGCCAAACATAGACACAGACAAACTAGACACACAACATAGAATGCCCACCCAGCTCACGTCCTGACCAACACTAAAACAAGCAAAACACACAAGAACTATGGTCAGAACGTGACAGGTACATTAGCATTATACATTGTCAATGAATACAATGAAATCGTTGCCTGAGTTTGTTAACTACTTTTTAAAAGATATGGATTTTGTGATTTACAGGAAAAGATCAATGTAAATAGCAATTAGCGTCAGACAATGCAGGTATTACTTGTTCCTATAATGATTCTATTTATTTATTTAATCATCTTTTAGGAGTATCATTTTGGGGATATCATCAAATTTGATCGAACTGGATTCAACCACTATGCAATTTGGGTGGGTGATAAAGTGTTTGGCAATCCCAATAGAAGACAAAATGGACAAGATATTTTTCACTTCCCAGGTAAGTTTAATATATTAACAATATAAAACATGAGCCTATACAATCCAAAATATTACTATAAAGTCACAAATTACAAAAATGTCTGATTTCATTTCCATTTCTCTATCAGGTGAGATAGTCTCTACAGTTACAAAATGTGCATTTGCTTCACTGGAAGCGGTTAAAGGCAGTAGTACCCCTGTGGTGGACAATTATCTAGATGGGAAAAAAGATATCAGAACGGATGCACAGATGTTTCAAGATATTGTGACCCTGAATAACGATTGTGGGAGATACTTTGTTATCAAGAACAATTGTGAGCATATTGCCACAACTATTCGCTACGGTGAGGCTGTCTGCTTACAGGTACGTGTATTCATTTAATCAGACTCTGAATAGGCTATACATCTGAAGTGTGTAGTGAACTTCCATTTCATCAAACACAAACTCTCTTTGTTGTCTTGACAACTGGATTTGGGGGATTTTGTATATGGATCAATCTATTACTGAGCATATTTAAATGAGGTGAAGGCTAGCCATCAACGTAGCTAGAACCATGACAGCATTATGTTTATAACCTGGGGCACATTCAATTGATTAAACGTTTGGCTACGTTTCACAACGGTTTGTACTGAACGACAATGGTGCGCACCATTCTTCAATGTTCTTTGAGGTGTTTCTGCTCCCATCTGGTGGGGTGTGTGTCCTGATTAATATGGGTATGACCATTTAAAATGGCAAAACTTGAGCCGTGTCATACTGAAAACTATTGCCTTCTCAGAGACCATATTCACAGCATTCTTTAACTGGTCTTTCAGTACAGCACCATTTCCATTCAATTAAAAATTGTACAACATTGGCCCCTGCTGAACGCTGTCCTGATTTTTCTCTCCTTCAACGGTCCTTAGCAAGGTTCCAATATCGTTACTGAAACTCTGGCGAGCTTTTGCTGTGTCACCAATAGAGTTGCCGAAACACTCAAGAAGAATCAGAAGAGGGGGCGTGGCAGAAGAGGTCTTGGTCTCCTGCGTGATGAATCCCGCGCCAACCAGGGTGCACCAGCTGCTTGAATTCTAAACCTCTCAGATGTTCTCTCTCTCTTCCATCCTCTCTGTCTCTGTATGAAGTGAGGTCTATACCTCTCAGATGTTCTCACTCTCTCTCTTCCATCCTCTCTGTCTGTATGAAGTGAGTTCTAAACCTCTCAGATGTTCTCTCTCTCTTCCATCCTCTCTGTCTCTGTATGAAGTGAGGTCTTAATAATAATAAAACATTAGCAAGAATTCTGTTTCCTGTCTGTTTTATTGTCTGTTGACTGCATCCACATCCATGTTTTAGAGTGAGACGGTACACTGCTGAGAGAACCAAAATATATTAAGACTTTACTTTAGGGTAGAGTCTACACATAGTTTATAAAGGGTTTGTCAATTAACTGTTACATTTTAGAAATAAGGGGTTATCCAGTGTTACTAAGTTTATGGTCACGCAATTTCAGTTATGAATTTAGAAAGGTTAACAAAGTACTGTATTGGTAATATGGTGTTAATAGAAATATAATCATCTAAAACTGACTGGATAATATTTATATGGGTGTTTTACTGTAAGATGAGGAAATGTTGGTGTCTTTACAGTCAGCAGCATGTGGACATGATTATTACTGATGTAATAGTTCAATCCCAACACCAGATGGCAGACAATGTACAACCTAAAGGCCTTTGGACTACTCTAATGTGTTACAGTAGCCTAATCATCTTGGAAGGTGGCTGAGCTACAGCGGTGTTTGTCAGACCATGATGCATCCCAAAAATCACTCTTCTCATGAAAACGTCTGTACAGTGCATTCGGAAAATATTCAGACCCCTTAACTTTTTCCACATTTTGTCATTTTACAGCCTTGTTCTAAAATGTATTAAATTAAACGATTCCTCATCAATCAACACACAATACCCCATAATGACGAAGCAATTTCTTTTGTTGCAAAAAAAAAACTTTAAAAAAAAACTTTAAAAAAATAATAAATTATTTAGATAAGTATTCACACCCTTTGCTATGAGACTTTAAATTGATTTCAGGTGCATCCTGTTTCCATTGATCATCCTTGAGCTGTTTCTATAACTTGATTGGAGTCCACTTGTGCAAAATTCAATTGATTGGACATGATTTGGAAAGGTACACACCTGTCTATATAAGGTTCCACTGTTGACAGTGCATGTCAGAGTAAAAACCAAGTCATGAGGTCAAAGGAATTGTCTGTAGAGCTCCGAGACAGGTTTATGTTGATCTGGGGAAGAGTACCAAACAATGTATGCAGCATTGAAGGTCCCCAAGAACACAGTAGCTTCCATCATTCTTAAATGGAAGAAGTTTGGAACCAACAAGAATCTTCCTAGAGCTGGCCGACCGACCAAATTGAGCAATCAGTGGAGATGGGCCTTGGTCAGGGACCAAGAACCTGATGGTCAATCTGACAGAGCTCTAGAGTTCCTCTGTGGAAATGGGAGAACCTTCCAGAAGGACAACCATCTCTCTAGCACTCCACCAGCCAGACCTTTATGGTGGTGGCCAGACGGAAAGCCAATCCTCAGTAAAATGAACATGACAGCTCACTTGGAGTTTTCCAAAAGGCACCCAAAGACTCTCAGACCATGAGAAAAAAGATTCGCTTCAACTATTTGGCCTGAATGCCAAGCGTCACGTCTGGAGGAAACCTGGAAACATCCCTACAGTGAAGCATGGTAGTGGCAGGATCATGCTGTGGGGATGGTTTTCAGGGACTGGGAGACAAGTCAGGATTGAGGCAAAGATGAACGGAGAAATGTACAGAGAGATCCTTGATGAAAACCTGCTCCAGAGTGCTCAGGACCTCAGACTAGGGCGAAGGTTCACCTTCCATCAGGACAATGACCCTAAGCACACAGCCAAGACAATGCAGGAGTGGCTTCAGGACAAGTCTCTGAATGTCCTTGAGTGGCCCAGCCAGAGCCCGGACTCAAACCCGATCGAACATCTCTGGAGAGACCTGAAAATAGCTGTGCAGCGATGCTCCTCATCCAACCTGACAGAGCTTGAGAGGATCTGCAGAGAAGAATGCAAGAAACTCCCCAAATACAGGTGTGCCAAGCTTGTAGCGCCATACCCAATAAGACTCAATGTTGTAATCGCTGCCAAAGATGCTTCAACAACGTACTGAGTAAAGGGTCTGAATACGTATGTAAATGTGATATTTAAGTTTTACATTTTTTATAAATTAACAACAAATAATAAACTATTTTTCCTTTTTATTTAAGCGGTTTTGTGTGTAGATTGATGAGGGGGGGGAAACTATTGAATACATTTTAGAATAAGTCTGTAACGTAACAAAATGTTGAAAAAGTCAAGGGGTCTTGTCACGCTCGTCTTCCTCCTCGTCTGAAGAGGAGCATGGATCGGACCAAAACGCAGCGTGGGTTGTATACATATCTTTTAATAAAGCAATGAAGACGAAAAACACACTTGACAAAATACAAAACAAATAAACGACGTGAACAAACGAACGCACAAACACAGACACGGCAACAATCACCCACAAACAAACAGTGAGAACAGCCTACCTTAATATGGTTCTCAATCAGAGGAAACGTAAAACACCTGCCCCTGATTGAGAACCATATCAGGCTAGTTGACAACCCAACATAGAAACACATAACATAGAATGCCCACCCAGCTCACGTCCTGACCAACTAAACAAGACTAAACAAAGGAAATAAGGTCAGGAACGTGACAGTACCCCCCCCCCCCCCCCCCCCCCCCCCCCAAGGTGCGGACTCCGGCCGCAAAACCTGACCTATAGGGGAGGGTCTGGGTGGGCATCTGTCCACGGTGGCGGCTCTGGCTCTGGACGTGGTCCCCACCCCACCATAGTTAATCCCCGCTTCCGTGGCCTCCTCCTAATGGCTGCCCTCCCTATTAACCCCACTGGATTAAGGGGCAGCACCGGACTAAGGGGCATCACCGGACTGAGGGGCATCACCGGACTGAGGGGCAGCACCGGACTGAGGGGCAGCACCGGACTGAGGGGAATTCCGGCATCCCCGGCGTGACAGGTCGCTCTGGCAGCTCCTGGCTGACTGACGACTCTGGCAGATCCTGGCTGACTGACGACTCTGGCAGATCCTGGCTGACTGACGGCTCTGGCAGATCCTGGCTGACTGACGGCTCTGGCAGATCCTGGCTGACTGACGGCTCTGGCAGCTCCTGTCTGACGGACAGTGCAGGCGACGCTGGGCAGACGGACAGTGCAGGCGACGCTGGGCAGACGGGCACACCTGTAGGGAGGAGACGGAGAGACAGCCTGGTGCGTGGGGCTGCCACAGGACCCACCAGGCTGGAGAGACCTACAGGAGGCTTGGTGTTAAGAGGAGGCACCTGAAGGACCGGGCTGTGGGGGAGCACTGGAGCTCTGGTGCGCAGCCTCGGCACCACTCCCCCAGGCTGGAATACTACTCCAGCCCGGACCCTCCAGAGTGCAGGCACAGGTTGAACCGGGCTATGGGTGAGCACTGGAGATCTAGTGCCTACTACGCGCACCTCTCCAGGCTCCACTCCCACATTTGCCGGTACGAGCGGAGCGTAGGCATAGGACGCACTGCACCCTCCCAGCGCCCCAGACGCACTGAGCAGGCACAATACGCCCTGGCTGGATGCCCACACTCACATGACACTTTCGGGGGGCTGCCCTATAGCACATCGGGCTATTGGCACGCACTGGCGACACCGTGCGCTTAACCGCATAACACGGTGCCTGACCAGTAACGCGCTGCTTATGATAAGCACGAGGAGTGAGCTCAGGTCTGCTACCTGGCTTAGCCACACTCCTCTTTAGCCCCCCCCCCCAAAAAAAAATTCTGGGGCTGCCTCTCGTACCTGTCGCTCAGCTTTCGCTCCCTCCAGCTCAGCTTTGGGGCGGCGATATTCCCCAGCCTGTGCCCAGGGTCCTTCTCCATTTAAAATCTCCTCCCATGTCCAGGAGTCCTGAGATTTCTGCCGCTGCTGCTGCTGCTGTTGCTGCCCGTTACCACGCTGCTTGGTCCATGGTGGGTGGGTGATTCTGTCACGCTCGTCTTCCTCCTCGTCTGAAGAGGAGCATGGATCGGACCAAAACGCAGCGTGGGTTGAATACATATCTTTTAATAAAGCAACGAAGACGAAAAACACACTTGACAAAATACAAAACAAATAAATGACGTGAACAAACGAACGAACAAAAACAGTACCGTGTGGCGCACAAACACAGACACGGCAACAATCACCCACAAACAAACAGTGAGAACAGCCTACCTTAATATGGTTCTCAATCAGAGGAAACGTAAAACACCTGCCCCTGATTGAGAACCATATCAGGCTAGGTGACAACCCAACATAGAAACACATAACATAGAATGCCCACCCAGCTCACGTCCTGACCAACTAAACAAGACTAAACAAAGGAAATAAGGTCAGGAACGTGACAGGTCTTAACACTTTCCGAAGGCACTTGGTATATACTATATATAAATTCCAAATGAAATAGATAAATGATCCATGGTATGACCATCTTAAAACAATGGTATGACCATCTTAAAACAATTCCATATTTCAGTTTAGAATCCCCCCCCCCCCCCTCAACGGCTTAGACTTTTAAGAATGAGTGTATTACAGTAGCCTCATATCTTGACCAATGGAAAACTATATAAAAACTATTTCTATGACCTAAATGCTATCTGATTCTAATCGACCCCTGACCCCTACATTCCTGTATCCAAATACAATGAAAATATCACCTAGCCTATCAGAGGACAAGATGGAGTTATGACTGTATTGATTAAATCCACCATGCAGTCTTATTAATTAGATTTTTTTTAATCATCACTGTATGTCTCATAAATCTCTGTATGTCATTTATTTCCTGAGCCTCCTTTTGCCATTGAAATGTTCAGTCTGATTGTGTGGGTGTGTTGATACAACTTTAAGTATCTTTACATACACAGCCCTGATTGGCGGATAGGATCATCTAGACTCTAGACTAGAGCCTACCCCATTTATCCCTTCAAAGTAGGAGGATACATATGCAAATAAAAGATGAATGGTCATTGGTCAGAATAATCAGATTGTGATGTCATGCTGTGGGCCAAAAACCCCATCCCCCCTGAACAGGGTGAAATTCCAGGTGTTTAAAAAAAAAAAATTATAGCTCACAATAAAATGGCATTATCATAATTTAAGAAATTTCTGAGTGTTATTTTTACCTCATGGTGTGGAAATATCATTAAAAAAACAGAAAAATCATGTTTTTGACTGCGCTGCCCCTTAAAACTATCATCTAATTTCAGATCCTTTCTGGTGAAGGGCATACGGGTTGATTTTGAAAGTCTCTTATAAAGGGATAGTTCAGCAATTTTACCTATATAGATATTTGTTTCCTTCTATTTATTGAAAAGGAATGACATCAATCCACACCTCAGTTTTGTTAAACAAGGACTATCAACATTAGCATTTTGGGACCTATTACCGAAGTAATTCCCCATGTAAACTTCCCCCATTTAACACGTTTTTAATTAATGCCCAAATCATCTCTTAAATGGATTGTGTCACTCAATGAGCAGACAGATATATTTTGAGATACTACTCATCAATAGAGGAAATATGAATCAATGAAGGTAATGACAACTTAAGAGCAGACAGGGTGTCATTCATGTATGTACGTCATGAATATCACTCATGTAGTTTCTATTATTCATTTTTAGATGGTAACAAATTCATAAACTTTGGTCACGTTGATGGGTAGTAACAGGATTTACTAAACCAGGGTGTGTTCAGTATAGAGAAAACGTTTTGAAACAGAGTGTGAACATCTGAACCTCAGTGAAGACCCTCAGATGGACCATAGAGAGAGGGGGACCCAGCACCTTCCTCTCTCCACATACAGGGTCTGACAATAACAGGGAAGACAGCCTTCCTCTCTCCACATACAGGGCCTGACAGGACAGGGAAGACAGCCTTCCTCTCTCCACATACAGGGTCTGACAGAACAGGGAAGACAGCCTTCCTCTCTCCACATTCAGGGCCTGACAGTACAGGGAAGACAGCCTTCCTCTCTCCACATTCAGGGCCTGACAGGACATGGAAGAACCTTCCTCTCTCCAAATACAGGGACTGACAGGACAGGGAAGACAGCTTTCCTCTCTTTACATACAGAGTCTGACAGGACAGGGAAGACAGCCTTCCTCTCTCCACATTCAGGGCCTGACAGTATAGGGAAGACAGCCTTCCTCTCTCCACATACAGGGCCTGACAGGACATCAAAGACAGCCTTCCTCTCTCCACATACAGGGCCTGACAGGACAGGGAAGACAGCCTTCCTCTCTCCACATACATGGTCTGACAGGACAGGGAAGACAGCCTTCCTCTCTCCACATTCAGGGCCTGACAGGACATGGAAGAACCTTCCTCTCTCCAAATACAGGGCCTGACAGGACAGGGAAGACAGCTTTCCTCTCTTTACATACAGAGTCTGACAGGACAGGGAAGACAGCCTTCCTCTCTCCACATTCAGGGGCCTGACAGTATAGGGAAGACAGCCTTCCTCTCTCCACATACAGGGCCTGACAGAACATCAAAGACAGCCTTCCTCTCTCCACATACAGGGCCTGACAGGACAGGGAAGACAGCCTTCCTCTCTCCACATACAGGGCCTGACAGTACAGGGAAGACAGCCTTCCTCTCTCCGACATACAGGGCCTGACAGTACAGCGAAGACAGCCTTCCTCTCTCTACATACAGGGCCTGACAGGACAGGGAAGACAGCCTTCCTCTCTCTACATACAGGGCCTGACAGGACAGAGAAGACAGCCTTCCTCTCTCTACATACAGGGCCTGACAGGACAGGGAAGACAGCCTTCCTCTCTCCACATACAGGGCCTGACAGGACAGAGAAGATAGCCTTCCTCTCTCCACATTCAGGGGCCTGACAGGACAGGGAAGACAGCCTTCCTCTCTCCACATTCAGGGCCTGACAGTATAGGGAAGACAGCCTTCCTTTCTCTCACATTCAGGGCCTGACAGGACAGGGAAGACAGCCTTCCTCTCTCCACATTCAGGGCCTGACAGGACAGGGAAGACAGCCTTCCTCTCTCCATATACAGGGACTGACAGTACAGGGAAGACAGAGACATGAGTGTCTCATATAACTACTGTAGTGGCTGTCCTCCAACACTACATGGTACTCCATCCACTATGAAACCCATGGTCTTCATCCACCCTCACACATTCACTGCAATGTTTATCATTTGCATACGCACACTGTGGGGTATAAACTCTCATTTCATTGGTTGGGACTTGTGTCTCATGGGCATTAAGCCAATCAGCTGTGACCTCTGGGGAGGAGTCAGGTATTCCCATCAGTTCCTCTGTGTTCTTGACTCTAGAGTGAAATGTGTAACAAGTTCATCTGGACAGTATGTGAAGGATCAATATCACTACACCAGAGTCCAATAGAGTTAGTAAGTGGTGATGAACAGAACACAAAGTAAGATATCATGTTATTGTTCTGTATACTGACAACCTGTGTATGATTTATTTATATTTTTTATTTAACTAGGCAAGTCAGTTAAGAACAAAATTCTTATTTACAATGACGGCCTACCCCGGCAAAACCCGGACGACGCTGGGCCAATTGTGCGCCGCCCTATAGGACTCCCAATCACGTCCGGATGTGATGCAGCCTGAATAGTGTGCATAGATAGTGTGTATAGAGTCTGATTCTGTTTCAGCTCTTCACCTGGACTATGAAGGTTAACACAAGGAACTAATACACTAAACCACACTAGGACCATGAACATATACTGAACTCATGTAGGTAAATAAGACCACAAACTAAAAAGGTTTTCCAAATATAGCATGGCTTCCTCTTTAGTCCACAGTAGAATGTCATGGTTTATCCTCATTTATGGCATGGAAGGCTCTGTGTTTGTTACGTCAATAAGTCTGATTTTATAAATATTAATAAAATGTCTTTGTTCATTCATTTTCACCTTGCTAGTATTTCATTATGTTATTTCTGAGTTTTATTACTAGAAGTGTTTAATGATGTTATCATGACATGTTCCATTCTCCATTCAGACGTCTAGTAATTCTCATTTGGTTATGCACACTGTGGATATCACATCTCATCTCATTGGTCTGCTCCCATTGACATTAAGCCAATCTCCTGTGACCTGATAGAAAGAGGGAAGTCCATGGATGTCTGTCAAATGAAATCAAATTGTATTAGTCACATGCGCCGAATTCAACAGGTGTAGACCTTACAGTGAAATGCTTGCTTACAAGCTCCTAACTCAACAATGCGGTTTAAAAAATACGAATAAGAAATAAAAGAAACAAGTAATTAAAGAGCAGCAGTAAAATAACAGTAGTGAGACTGTATACAGGGGGTACCAGTAAAGAGTCAATGTGCGGGGGCACCGGTTAGTCGAGGTAATTGAGAGAATGTGTACATGTAAGTAGAGTTATTAAAGTGACTATGCATAGATGATAAAAACAGAGAGTAGTGGGGGTCGGGCAATGCAAATAGTCTGGGTAGCCATTTGATTAGATGTTCAGGAGACTTATGGCTTGGGGGTAGATGCTGTGAGAAGCCTCTTGGAACTAGACTTGGCGCTCTGGTACCGCTTGACGTGCTGTAGCAGAGAGAACAGTCTATGACGAGGGTGGCTGGAGTCTTTTACAATTTTTAGGGCCTTCCTCTGACACCGCCTGATATAGAGGTCCTGGATGGCAGGAAGCTTGGCCCCAGTGATGTACTGGGCCATACGCACCTCCCTCTGTAGTGGCTTGCGGTCGGAGGCCGAGCAGTTGCCATACCAGGCAGTGATGCAAAGGTGTTACTTTTGTCCAGGTGGGAAAGGGCAGTGTGGAGTGCAATAGAGATTGCATCATCTGTGGATCTGTTAGGGCGGTATGCAAATTGGAGTGGGTCTACGGTTTCTGGGATAATGGTGTTGATGTGATCCATGACCAGCCTTTCAAAGCACTTCACAGCTACAGACGTGAGTGCTACGGATTGGTAGTCATTTAGGCAGGTTACCTTAGTGTTCTTGGGCACAGGCACTATGGTGGTCTGCTTAAAACATGTTGGTATTACAGAGAGGTTGAAAATGTCAGTGAAGACACTTGCCAGTTGGTCAGCGCATGCTCACAGTACATGTCCTGGTAATCCGTCTGGCCCTGCGGCCTTGTGAATGTTGACCTGTTTAACGGTCTTACTCACATCGGCTGCGGAGAGCGTGATCACACAGTCGTCGAACAGCTGGTGCTCTCATGCATGTTTCAGTGTTATTTGCCTCGAAGCGAACATAGAAGTAGTTTAGCTCGTCTGGTAGGCTCGTATCACTGGGCAGCTCTCGACTGTGCTTCCCTTTGTAGTCTGTAATGGTCTGCAAGCCTTGTCACATCGTGATGAGCATTGGAGCTGCTGTAATATGATTCAAATTTAGTTCTGTATTGACGCTTTGCCTGTTTGATGGTTCGTCGGAGGGCATAGCGGGATTTCTTATAAGCATCCGGGTTAGAGTCCTGCTCTTTGAAAGCGGCAACTCTGGCCTTTAGCTCAGTGAGGATGTTGCCTGTAATCCATGGCTTCTGGTTGAGGTATGTACGTACAGTCACTGTGGGGACAACGTCATCAATGCACTTATTGATGAAGCCAATGACTGATATGGTGTACTCCTCAATGCCATCGGAGGAATCCCAGAACATATTTCAGTCTGTGCTAGCAAAACAGTCCTGTAGCTTAGCATCTTCTTCATCTGACCACTTTTTTCTCGACCAGTCACTGGTGATTCCTGCTTTAGTTTTTGCTTGTAAGGAGGAATCAGGAGGTTAGAATTATGGTCAGATTTGCCAAATGGAGAGCGAGGCAGAGCTTTGTATGCGTCTCTGTGTGTGGAGGTGAAGTGGTCTTGAGTTTTTTTCCCTCTGGTTGCATATTTAACATACTGATAGGAATTTGGTAAAACGGATTTAAGTTTCCCTGCATTAAAGTCCCCGGGCCACTAGGAGCGCCACCTCTGGTTGAGCGTTTTCCTGATTGCTTAGCTCATTGAGTGTGGTCTTAGTGCCAGCATCTGTCTGTGGTGGTATGTAGACAGCTACGAAAAATACAGATGAAAACTCTCTAGGTAGATAATGTGGTCTACAGCTTGTCATGAGATACTCTACCTCATGCGAGCAAAACTTTGAGACTTCCTTAGATATCGTGCACCAGCTGTTGTTTACAAATATACATAGACCACCCCCCTTGTCTTACCAGACGCTGCTGTTCTATCCTGCCGATACAGCGCATAACCAGCCAGCTGTATGTTGATAATGTCGTCGTTCAGCCATGACTCCGTGAAACACAAGATAGTACAGTTTTTAATGTCACGTCCTCTTTTTCTCCGTCTTCTCTTCACGCAACGGGGATTTGGGCCTGTTCCCGGGAAAGCAGTATGTCGTTCACGTTGGGCTAGTCAGACTCGTTAACGGAAAAAAAAGCTTTTGCCAGTTCGTGGTGAGTAATCGCTGTTCTGATGTCCAGAAGTTATTTTCCGTCATAAGTGATGGTAGCAGCAACATTATGTACACAATAAGTACAAAAATAAGTTACAAACAACGCAAAATGACAATAAAAAAACCCACAGTTGGTTAGGTGCACGTAAAACGTCAGCCACCTTCTCCGGCGCCATGATACATGATTGGTTCTTTTGTATTCCACCCCCCCCTGTATTCTACCCCCCTCCTCTATATTCTACCCCTTCCCCCATTCCTGCCCGTTACCCCGTCTGCAAATGATAATAAAACACCTGTCTAATGAAGTGTATGCTCTGCACTTATTATCAAAACACCAGAAATATCCATTTAATTTTGAGAAATTTGTTTGGGATTCCTTCCATTTCAAAATAATTAATTAAAATGTATTTAAGATTTAAACCTGTATAAAGTTCAGTTGTATAGTAGCCTAAATTATCATGGCATTATGCTAATGAGAAGCATCAATCCCCCAAAATATACAATATTACTTTTTGTTTTACTTGAACTTTTGTGCAGTTGAACAGAAATGTACAAGATGTTGACAACGTATTTTCCATCTTGTCTCTCTCCATCTAAAATGGAGGAAAATAAAGGACCTAAAAGCAATAATATTTAAAGCAGCTGATAACGACTTTATGGGTTACATGTCTCTCTCCATCTGGACCTAAAATCAGAACATATTCAAAGCAGCTGATAATCAGTTAAAGTGTTATATTTGTTAAGGTCAGAGTAGTTGGAGCGAGACTGACGGTCCATTGTCACGGGTCTGGTCAGAACAGTATTTAAAAGGTCACGTCTCCCAGCTTCAGAAGGCTCTGACCATCACAGGGAAGACCCTTCACTCTCACCTCAACAAAGAAGACCCTTCACTCACCTCTCAACAGGAAAGACCCTTCACTCACCTCTCAACAAAGAAGACCCTTCACTCACCTCTCAACAGGAAAGACCATTCACTGTCTCCTCTCAACAGGTAAGACCATTTACTGTCACCTCTCAACACGATAGACCATTCACTGTCTCCTCTCAACACGATAGACCATTCACTGTCTCCTCTCAACACGATAGACCATTCACTGTCTCCTCTCAACAGGTAAGTCCATTTACTGTCTCCTCTCAACACGATAGACCATTCACTCTCTCCTCTCAACACGATAGACCATTCACTGTCTCCTCTCAACACGATAGACCATTCACTGTCTCCTCTCAACAGGTAAGACCATTTACTGTCACCTCTCAACACGATAGACCATTCACTGTCTCCTCTCAACAGGTAAGACCATTTACTGTCACCTCTCAACAACTCAAAATCCACTTGTCTGACTCTCTAGAGGTGAGCTAAACGTAATGGGGGAGCAGTGTGTCTCTTCATCAGTCTGTGTCAGCTATATATTTTAGTCAAGGGGAGAGTGGGGTATGTTCAGCCACTTTAGGATAAGTGGCTGATGGTGTCCTGTTATGATGCTTGATAGGTCAAAGTTTAATTCATGGAATGGGGGTGTGGTATATTGTATAAATAAAGTATGCCTACATTCAGATATAGATCTCTCTGTTCAATATCACTCTCCCTTCCGTTTATTGACCAGCTGTCTGGGACAGGGATGTTATTTCCATGTGCCAATTCGTAGGCAAGTTCTCTGAGGCTACAAAGCCCATGAAACTGGTCCGTGAGATTCTTGATATGATTATCAAGCTCAGACTCCATGTCATCAGATAAGACCTTGTGTTCCTCTCTTTTAGACAGGTGTATGTTCATTTGTATTGGTCATATGTACAGGATACACATGGTATACAAGTCCAACGACAAAATGCTTACTTGCAGGTTCCTTCTGGACTATGCAACAACAAAAATAAATAATAAAATATATGAACATAAAGTAGATGGCTCAGTAGAATAGAATAAACATTTTAGCATACATATAATACAGGAAGGCACAGTGCAGTATTTAACGATCATAAATAAGAGTCTGGTAACAGCAGTTGTGATGTGTGTGAAGTATGAATGTGTGTGTGTATAAGTGTGTGTGTATAAGTGGATGAGTGGATGTCTGTGTGGGAGTGCATGAGTTCTAAAGTGTGGAGAATCAGAGCAGGTGGTCCGTCCAGTTCAAGTGTTCAGCAGTCTGATGGCTTGTCGACAGACCTCATGCTCTGATACCGTCTGTAAACAACTGGTGCCTGGGGTGTGTGGGGTCCTTGACGATGCTGCGGGACTTCCTCAGGCACCGTTTAGAGTAGATGTCCTGGATGAGTGGTAACAAGTTCCCAGCTATGTACTGGGCAGTCTTCACCAGCCGCTGGAGGCCCAAGTTCCCAGTGATGTACTGAGCCGTCTTCACCAGCCGCTGGAGGCCCAAGTTCCCAGTGATGTACTGAGCCGTCTTCACCAGCCGCTGGAGGCCCAAGTTCCCAGTGATGTACTGGGCCGTCTTGGACGGAGCATTTCCCGTACCAGACCGTGATGCAACCAGTCAGGACGCTTTCGATGGTGCAGCAGTAGTATATGAAGATTTCCTGGGGTGGCATGCGGGATTTCTTCAGCCGCCTTAGGAAGTAGAGGCGCTGTTGTGACCTCTTGACAAGAGTGGTGGTTGTTGGTCCATGTCAAGTCCTTGGTGATGGGGACGCAGTGGAGGAAAAAGTACTTGAGTAAAAGTAAAGATACCTTGATAGAAAATGACTCAGGTAAAAGTGAAAGTCACCCAGTAAATACTACTTAAGTATAAGTTTAAAAGTATTCGGTTTTAAATATATTTAAGTCTCAAAGTAAAAATAATTGCTAAAATATACTTAAGTATCAAAAGAAAAAGTAAAGGTCTAAATCATTTCAAAGCAAACCAGACTGCAAAATTATTTATTTACATTTTTTATGGAGAACAAGGGTCAATCTCCAACACTCAGACATCATTTACAAACGAAGCATGTGTGTTTAGTGAGTCTGCCAGATCAGAGGCAGTATGGATGACCAGGGATGTTCTCTTGATAAGTGCGTGAATTGGACAATTTTCCTGTCCTGCTAAGCATTCAAAATGTACATTTTAGGGTCGGGGAAAATTTGTGGAGTAAAAAGTACATTATTTTCTTTAGGAATGTAATGAAGTAAAAGTAAAACTTGAAAATATATAAATACCCCCAAAAAACTACTAGAGTAGTTCTTTAAAGTATTTTCAGTTGAGTACTTTACACAACTGTTTCGATGCCAAGGAAGTTAAAACTGCTGACTCCCTCTACTGCAGTCCCATTGATGTGGACTGTGGGCATGTTCCCTTCTCTGCTTCCTGAAGTCAACAATCAACTGTTTTGCAGATGTTGAGGGAGAGGTTGTTGTCCTGGCACCACAATGCCTGTTCCTCCTCCCTATAGGCTGACTCGTCCTTGTTGGTTATTAGGGCTATAGCCGTGGATTTGGTGTCGTGCAAAGCCACACAGTTGTGGTTGAACAGGGAGTTGAGCAGAGGGCTGAGGACACAACCCTGTGTTAAAAACGTTTTGGGGCTGTTTATGAAAACAATCTATTTTCACCAGTCATTTTGAGGTTGTGTTGTATTACTATGAATTTAGCAACGCGTTCATGTTTCAGTCACTGTCAGTCTGACATTTGACATACTGTAGCTCCTACAGCTCTCAGATAACTCCAGTAACTCCAGTGGTAAGCTACTGTACCCTATAGCTAGAAATGGGTTATTGAGATTCAAATGTATTTTGAAGAGTTATAGTTACAGTGGCCAAAATGAATGCGAAGACACTTAGTGCCCTCTGAAATTAACATGTGCTTGACTCCTCTTTAATTTGCATCTCTGTTTTATCCTTTCCAGCATTTCCCCTAGACAGCCATGAAGATGAAAATTAAGCAGACCTTCATTTTGGCCATTTTGCTTTTTCAACTGACCATCTCGGTTGAAGGAGGGGTAAGTGACTTTAAATAATTAATCTCCTAATCTACTAGTATGATATTTACCGTCTTGTTAGTAGGTATTCAACAAAAGTGAGAAACGTTTTGGCTCATTGAACATGTTTTTTATTGAAAATAGTTACTGTTTTGTTATGACTCAATTGCCTCTCTGCTTTACTAACAGGGGACTGGGTCTGGGCCAGTTCAACAGGTAAAACAACCAGAACTACAAACACTACAGTATTGATTTACTGAATAATATGACATAATGTGTGCTGGAAGCCCATTTAAAAACTATTTATTCAAGTAATGTCCTTATGATAAAGCATTTGTAGTTTTATTAATTTAGTTTATTATTATTAATTCACTTTTCAGAGAAAAGTTTCTGAATTAATTAACAGTAAATTACTAACAGAACATGTTTTTATTTGAAAAGTCGTTTTTTGTTCTGAATATATAACTCGGGACCCCAACACACTTACACTTTGTGAAAATGTGTCATTGTCAGGTACTGTAACGGCAGCCTTCCTTCTCTTCAAGAGAAGAGGAGGTGTAGCAGGGATCGGACCAACACGCAGCGTAGTTTGTGCTCAACATATTTAATAATGACGATAAACGTGAACACTTAACAATTACAAAATGTGGCAAACCGATACAGTCCTAGCTGGTGCAGAGAAAACACAGAGACAGGAAACAACCACCCACAAATCCGCAACACAAAACAAGCCACCTATATATGATTCCCAATCAGAGACAACACAAAACACCTGCCTCTGATTGGGAACCATATTAGGCCAAACATAGACACAGACAAACTAGACACACAACATAGAATGCCCACCCAGCTCACGTCCTGACCAACACTAAAACAAGCAAAACACACAAGAACTATGGTCAGAACGTGACAGGTACATTAGCATTATACATTGTCAATGAATACAATGAAATCGTTGCCTGAGTTTGTTAACTACTTTTTAAAAGATATGGATTTTGTGATTTACAGGAAAAGATCAATGTAAATAGCAATTAGCGTCAGACAATGCAGGTATTACTTGTTCCTATAATGATTCTATTTATTTATTTAATCATCTTTTAGGAGTATCATTTTGGGGATATCATCAAATTTGATCGAACTGGATTCAACCACTATGCAATTTGGGTGGGTGATAAAGTGTTTGGCAATCCCAATAGAAGACAAAATGGACAAGATATTTTTCACTTCCCAGGTAAGTTTAATATATTAACAATATAAAACATGAGCCTATACAATCCAAAATATTACTATAAAGTCACAAATTACAAAAATGTCTGATTTCATTTCCATTTCTCTATCAGGTGAGATAGTCTCTACAGTTACAAAATGTGCATTTGCTTCACTGGAAGCGGTTAAAGGCAGTAGTACCCCTGTGGTGGACAATTATCTAGATGGGAAAAAAGATATCAGAACGGATGCACAGATGTTTCAAGATATTGTGACCCTGAATAACGATTGTGGGAGATACTTTGTTATCAAGAACAATTGTGAGCATATTGCCACAACTATTCGCTACGGTGAGGCTGTCTGCTTACAGGTACGTGTATTCATTTAATCAGACTCTGAATAGGCTATACATCTGAAGTGTGTAGTGAACTTCCATTTCATCAAACACAAACTCTCTTTGTTGTCTTGACAACTGGATTTGGGGGATTTTGTATATGGATCAATCTATTACTGAGCATATTTAAATGAGGTGAAGGCTAGCCATCAACGTAGCTAGAACCATGACAGCATTATGTTTATAACCTGGGGCACATTCAATTGATTAAACGTTTGGCTACGTTTCACAACGGTTTGTACTGAACGACAATGGTGCGCACCATTCTTCAATGTTCTTTGAGGTGTTTCTGCTCCCATCTGGTGGGGTGTGTGTCCTGATTAATATGGGTATGACCATTTAAAATGGCAAAACTTGAGCCGTGTCATACTGAAAACTATTGCCTTCTCAGAGACCATATTCACAGCATTCTTTAACTGGTCTTTCAGTACAGCACCATTTCCATTCAATTAAAAATTGTACAACATTGGCCCCTGCTGAACGCTGTCCTGATTTTTCTCTCCTTCAACGGTCCTTAGCAAGGTTCCAATATCGTTACTGAAACTCTGGCGAGCTTTTGCTGTGTCACCAATAGAGTTGCCGAAACACTCAAGAAGAATCAGAAGAGGGGGCGTGGCAGAAGAGGTCTTGGTCTCCTGCGTGATGAATCCCGCGCCAACCAGGGTGCACCAGCTGCTTGAATTCTAAACCTCTCAGATGTTCTCTCTCTCTTCCATCCTCTCTGTCTCTGTATGAAGTGAGGTCTATACCTCTCAGATGTTCTCACTCTCTCTCTTCCATCCTCTCTGTCTGTATGAAGTGAGTTCTAAACCTCTCAGATGTTCTCTCTCTCTTCCATCCTCTCTGTCTCTGTATGAAGTGAGGTCTTAATAATAATAAAACATTAGCAAGAATTCTGTTTCCTGTCTGTTTTATTGTCTGTTGACTGCATCCACATCCATGTTTTAGAGTGAGACGGTACACTGCTGAGAGAACCAAAATATATTAAGACTTTACTTTAGGGTAGAGTCTACACATAGTTTATAAAGGGTTTGTCAATTAACTGTTACATTTTAGAAATAAGGGGTTATCCAGTGTTACTAAGTTTATGGTCACGCAATTTCAGTTATGAATTTAGAAAGGTTAACAAAGTACTGTATTGGTAATATGGTGTTAATAGAAATATAATCATCTAAAACTGACTGGATAATATTTATATGGGTGTTTTACTGTAAGATGAGGAAATGTTGGTGTCTTTACAGTCAGCAGCATGTGGACATGATTATTACTGATGTAATAGTTCAATCCCAACACCAGATGGCAGACAATGTACAACCTAAAGGCCTTTGGACTACTCTAATGTGTTACAGTAGCCTAATCATCTTGGAAGGTGGCTGAGCTACAGCGGTGTTTGTCAGACCATGATGCATCCCAAAAATCACTCTTCTCATGAAAACGTCTGTACAGTGCATTCGGAAAATATTCAGACCCCTTAACTTTTTCCACATTTTGTCATTTTACAGCCTTGTTCTAAAATGTATTAAATTAAACGATTCCTCATCAATCAACACACAATACCCCATAATGACGAAGCAATTTCTTTTGTTGCAAAAAAAAAACTTTAAAAAAAAACTTAAAAAAAATAATAAATTATTTAGATAAGTATTCACACCCTTTGCTATGAGACTTTAAATTGATTTCAGGTGCATCCTGTTTCCATTGATCATCCTTGAGCTGTTTCTATAACTTGATTGGAGTCCACTTGTGCAAAATTCAATTGATTGGACATGATTTGGAAAGGTACACACCTGTCTATATAAGGTTCCACTGTTGACAGTGCATGTCAGAGTAAAAACCAAGTCATGAGGTCAAAGGAATTGTCTGTAGAGCTCCGAGACAGGTTTATGTTGATCTGGGGAAGAGTACCAAACAATGTATGCAGCATTGAAGGTCCCCAAGAACACAGTAGCTTCCATCATTCTTAAATGGAAGAAGTTTGGAACCAACAAGAATCTTCCTAGAGCTGGCCGACCGACCAAATTGAGCAATCAGTGGAGATGGGCCTTGGTCAGGGACCAAGAACCTGATGGTCAATCTGACAGAGCTCTAGAGTTCCTCTGTGGAAATGGGAGAACCTTCCAGAAGGACAACCATCTCTCTAGCACTCCACCAGCCAGACCTTTATGGTGGTGGCCAGACGGAAAGCCAATCCTCAGTAAAATGAACATGACAGCTCACTTGGAGTTTTCCAAAAGGCACCCAAAGACTCTCAGACCATGAGAAAAAAGATTCGCTTCAACTATTTGGCCTGAATGCCAAGCGTCACGTCTGGAGGAAACCTGGAAACATCCCTACAGTGAAGCATGGTAGTGGCAGGATCATGCTGTGGGGATGGTTTTCAGGGACTGGGAGACAAGTCAGGATTGAGGCAAAGATGAACGGAGAAATGTACAGAGAGATCCTTGATGAAAACCTGCTCCAGAGTGCTCAGGACCTCAGACTAGGGCGAAGGTTCACCTTCCATCAGGACAATGACCCTAAGCACACAGCCAAGACAATGCAGGAGTGGCTTCAGGACAAGTCTCTGAATGTCCTTGAGTGGCCCAGCCAGAGCCCGGACTCAAACCCGATCGAACATCTCTGGAGAGACCTGAAAATAGCTGTGCAGCGATGCTCCTCATCCAACCTGACAGAGCTTGAGAGGATCTGCAGAGAAGAATGCAAGAAACTCCCCAAATACAGGTGTGCCAAGCTTGTAGCGCCATACCCAATAAGACTCAATGTTGTAATCGCTGCCAAAGATGCTTCAACAACGTACTGAGTAAAGGGTCTGAATACGTATGTAAATGTGATATTTAAGTTTTACATTTTTTATAAATTAACAACAAATAATAAACTATTTTTCCTTTTTATTTAAGCGGTTTTGTGTGTAGATTGATGAGGGGGGGGAAACTATTGAATACATTTTAGAATAAGTCTGTAACGTAACAAAATGTTGAAAAAGTCAAGGGGTCTTGTCACGCTCGTCTTCCTCCTCGTCTGAAGAGGAGCATGGATCGGACCAAAACGCAGCGTGGGTTGTATACATATCTTTTAATAAAGCAATGAAGACGAAAAACACACTTGACAAAATACAAAACAAATAAACGACGTGAACAAACGAACGCACAAACACAGACACGGCAACAATCACCCACAAACAAACAGTGAGAACAGCCTACCTTAATATGGTTCTCAATCAGAGGAAACGTAAAACACCTGCCCCTGATTGAGAACCATATCAGGCTAGTTGACAACCCAACATAGAAACACATAACATAGAATGCCCACCCAGCTCACGTCCTGACCAACTAAACAAGACTAAACAAAGGAAATAAGGTCAGGAACGTGACAGTACCCCCCCCCCCCCCCCCCCCCCCCCCCAAGGTGCGGACTCCGGCCGCAAAACCTGACCTATAGGGGAGGGTCTGGGTGGGCATCTGTCCACGGTGGCGGCTCTGGCTCTGGACGTGGTCCCCACCCCACCATAGTTAATCCCCGCTTCCGTGGCCTCCTCCTAATGGCTGCCCTCCCTATTAACCCCACTGGATTAAGGGGCAGCACCGGACTAAGGGGCATCACCGGACTGAGGGGCATCACCGGACTGAGGGGCAGCACCGGACTGAGGGGCAGCACCGGACTGAGGGGAATTCCGGCATCCCCGGCGTGACAGGTCGCTCTGGCAGCTCCTGGCTGACTGACGACTCTGGCAGATCCTGGCTGACTGACGACTCTGGCAGATCCTGGCTGACTGACGGCTCTGGCAGATCCTGGCTGACTGACGGCTCTGGCAGATCCTGGCTGACTGACGGCTCTGGCAGCTCCTGTCTGACGGACAGTGCAGGCGACGCTGGGCAGACGGACAGTGCAGGCGACGCTGGGCAGACGGGCACACCTGTAGGGAGGAGACGGAGAGACAGCCTGGTGCGTGGGGCTGCCACAGGACCCACCAGGCTGGAGAGACCTACAGGAGGCTTGGTGTTAAGAGGAGGCACCTGAAGGACCGGGCTGTGGGGGAGCACTGGAGCTCTGGTGCGCAGCCTCGGCACCACTCCCCCAGGCTGGAATACTACTCCAGCCCGGACCCTCCAGAGTGCAGGCACAGGTTGAACCGGGCTATGGGTGAGCACTGGAGATCTAGTGCCTACTACGCGCACCTCTCCAGGCTCCACTCCCACATTTGCCCGGTACGAGCGGAGCGTAGGCATAGGACGCACTGCACCCTCCCAGCGCCCCAGACGCACTGAGCAGGCACAATACGCCCTGGCTGGATGCCCACACTCACATGACACTTTCGGGGGGCTGCCCTATAGCACATCGGGCTATTGGCACGCACTGGCGACACCGTGCGCTTAACCGCATAACACGGTGCCTGACCAGTAACGCGCTGCTTATGATAAGCACGAGGAGTGAGCTCAGGTCTGCTACCTGGCTTAGCCACACTCCTCTTTAGCCCCCCCCCCCAAAAAAAAATTCTGGGGCTGCCTCTCGTACCTGTCGCTCAGCTTTCGCTCCCTCCAGCTCAGCTTTGGGGCGGCGATATTCCCCAGCCTGTGCCCAGGGTCCTTCTCCATTTAAAATCTCCTCCCATGTCCAGGAGTCCTGAGATTTCTGCCGCTGCTGCTGCTGCTGTTGCTGCCCGTTACCACGCTGCTTGGTCCATGGTGGGTGGGTGATTCTGTCACGCTCGTCTTCCTCCTCGTCTGAAGAGGAGCATGGATCGGACCAAAACGCAGCGTGGGTTGAATACATATCTTTTAATAAAGCAACGAAGACGAAAAACACACTTGACAAAATACAAAACAAATAAATGACGTGAACAAACGAACGAACAAAAACAGTACCGTGTGGCGCACAAACACAGACACGGCAACAATCACCCACAAACAAACAGTGAGAACAGCCTACCTTAATATGGTTCTCAATCAGAGGAAACGTAAAACACCTGCCCCTGATTGAGAACCATATCAGGCTAGGTGACAACCCAACATAGAAACACATAACATAGAATGCCCACCCAGCTCACGTCCTGACCAACTAAACAAGACTAAACAAAGGAAATAAGGTCAGGAACGTGACAGGTCTTAACACTTTCCGAAGGCACTTGGTATATACTATATATAAATTCCAAATGAAATAGATAAATGATCCATGGTATGACCATCTTAAAACAATGGTATGACCATCTTAAAACAATTCCATATTTCAGTTTAGAATCCCCCCCCCCCCCCCTCAACGGCTTAGACTTTTAAGAATGAGTGTATTACAGTAGCCTCATATCTTGACCAATGGAAAACTATATAAAAACTATTTCTATGACCTAAATGCTATCTGATTCTAATCGACCCCTGACCCCTACATTCCTGTATCCAAATACAATGAAAATATCACCTAGCCTATCAGAGGACAAGATGGAGTTATGACTGTATTGATTAAATCCACCATGCAGTCTTATTAATTAGATTTTTTTTTAATCATCACTGTATGTCTCATAAATCTCTGTATGTCATTTATTTCCCTGAGCCTCCTTTTGCCATTGAAATGTTCAGTCTGATTGTGTGGGTGTGTTGATACAACTTTAAGTATCTTTACATACACAGCCCTGATTGGCGGATAGGATCATCTAGACTCTAGACTAGAGCCTACCCCATTTATCCCTTCAAAGTAGGAGGATACATATGCAAATAAAAGATGAATGGTCATTGGTCAGAATAATCAGATTGTGATGTCATGCTGTGGGCCAAAAACCCCATCCCCCCTGAACAGGGTGAAATTCCAGGTGTTTAAAAAAAATAATTTATAGCTCACAATAAAATGGCATTATCATAATTTAAGAAATTTCTGAGTGTTATTTTTACCTCATGGTGTGGAAATATCATTAAAAAAACAGAAAAATCATGTTTTTGACTGCGCTGCCCCTTAAAACTATCATCTAATTTCAGATCCTTTCTGGTGAAGGGCATACGGGTTGATTTTGAAAGTCTCTTATAAAGGGATAGTTCAGCAATTTTACCTATATAGATATTTGTTTCCTTCTATTTATTGAAAAGGAATGACATCAATCCACACCTCAGTTTTGTTAAACAAGGACTATCAACATTAGCATTTTGGGACCTATTACCGAAGTAATTCCCCATGTAAACTTCCCCCATTTAACACGTTTTTAATTTAATGCCCAAATCATCTCTTAAATGGATTGTGTCACTCAATGAGCAGACAGATATATTTTGAGATACTACTCATCAATAGAGGAAATATGAATCAATGAAGGTAATGACAACTTAAGAGCAGACAGGGTGTCATTCATGTATGTACGTCATGAATATCACTCATGTAGTTTCTATTATTCATTTTTAGATGGTAACAAATTCATAAACTTTGGTCACGTTGATGGGTAGTAACAGGATTTACTAAACCAGGGTGTGTTCAGTATAGAGAAAACGTTTTGAAACAGAGTGTGAACATCTGAACCTCAGTGAAGACCCTCAGATGGACCATAGAGAGAGGGGGACCCAGCACCTTCCTCTCTCCACATACAGGGTCTGACAATACAGGGAAGACAGCCTTCCTCTCTCCACATACAGGGCCTGACAGGACAGGGAAGACAGCCTTCCTCTCTCCACATACAGGGTCTGACAGAACAGGGAAGACAGCCTTCCTCTCTCCACATTCAGGGCCTGACAGTACAGGGAAGACAGCCTTCCTCTCTCCACATTCAGGGCCTGACAGGACATGGAAGAACCTTCCTCTCTCCAAATACAGGGACTGACAGGACAGGGAAGACAGCTTTCCTCTCTTTACATACAGAGTCTGACAGGACAGGGAAGACAGCCTTCCTCTCTCCACATTCAGGGCCTGACAGTATAGGGAAGACAGCCTTCCTCTCTCCACATACAGGGCCTGACAGGACATCAAAGACAGCCTTCCTCTCTCCACATACAGGGCCTGACAGGACAGGGAAGACAGCCTTCCTCTCTCCACATACATGGTCTGACAGGACAGGGAAGACAGCCTTCCTCTCTCCACATTCAGGGCCTGACAGGACATGGAAGAACCTTCCTCTCTCCAAATACAGGGCCTGACAGGACAGGGAAGACAGCTTTCCTCTCTTTACATACAGAGTCTGACAGGACAGGGAAGACAGCCTTCCTCTCTCCACATTCAGGGCCTGACAGTATAGGGAAGACAGCCTTCCTCTCTCCACATACAGGGCCTGACAGAACATCAAAGACAGCCTTCCTCTCTCCACATACAGGGCCTGACAGGACAGGGAAGACAGCCTTCCTCTCTCCACATACAGGGCCTGACAGTACAGGGAAGACAGCCTTCCTCTCTCGACATACAGGGTCTGACAGTACAGCGAAGACAGCCTTCCTCTCTCTACATACAGGGCCTGACAGGACAGGGAAGACAGCCTTCCTCTCTCTACATACAGGGCCTGACAGGACAGAGAAGACAGCCTTCCTCTCTCTACATACAGGGCCTGACAGGACAGGGAAGACAGCCTTCCTCTCTCCACATACAGGGCCTGACAGGACAGAGAAGATAGCCTTCCTCTCTCCACATTAGGGGCCTGACAGGACAGGGAAGACAGCCTTCCTCTCTCCACATTCAGGGCCTGACAGTATAGGGAAGACAGCCTTCCTTTCTCCACATTCAGGGCCTGACAGGACAGGGAAGACAGCCTTCCTCTCTCCACATTCAGGGCCTGACAGGACAGGGAAGACAGCCTTCCTCTCTCCATATACAGGGACTGACAGTACAGGGAAGACAGAGACATGAGTGTCTCATATAACTACTGTAGTGGCTGTCCTCCAACACTACATGGTACTCCATCCACTATGAAACCCATGGTCTTATCCACCCTCACACATTCACTGCAATGTTTATCATTTGCATACGCACACTGTGGGTATAAACTCTCATTTCATTGGTTGGGACTTGTGTCTCATGGGCATTAAGCCAATCAGCTGTGACCTCTGGGGAGGAGTCAGGTATTCCCATCAGTTCCTCTGTGTTCTTGACTCTAGAGTGAAATGTGTAACAAGTTCATCTGGACAGTATGTGAAGGATCAATATCACTACACCAGAGTCCAATAGAGTTAGTAAGTGGTGATGAACAGAACACAAAGTAAGATATCATGTTATTGTTCTGTATACTGACAACCTGTGTATGATTTATTTATATTTTTTATTTAACTAGGCAAGTCAGTTAAGAACAAATTCTTATTTACAATGACGGCCTACCCCGGCAAAACCCGGACGACGCTGGGCCAATTGTGCGCCGCCCTATAGGACTCCCAATCACGTCCGGATGTGATGCAGCCTGAATAGTGTGCATAGATAGTGTGTATAGAGTCTGATTCTGTTTCAGCTCTTCACCTGGGACTATGAAGGTTAACACAAGGAACTGATACACTAAACCACACTGGACCATGAACATATACTGAACTCATGTAGGTAAATAAGACCACAAACTAAAAGGTTTTCCAAATATAGCATGGCTTCCTCTTTAGTCCACAGTAGAATGTCATGGTTTATCCTCATTTATGGCATGGAAGGCTCTGTGTTTGTTACGTCAATAAGTCTGATTTTATAAATATTAATAAAATGTCTTTGTTCATTCATTTTCACCTTGCTAGTATTTCATTATGTTATTTCTGAGTTTTATTACTAGAAGTGTTTAATGATGTTATCATGACATGTTCCATTCTCCATTCAGACGTCTAGTAATTCTCATTTGGTTATGCACACTGTGGATATCACATCTCATCTCATTGGTCTGCTCCCATTGACATTAAGCCAATCTCCTGTGACCTGATAGAAAGAGGGAAGTCCATGGATGTCTGTCAAATGAAATCAAATTGTATTAGTCACATGCGCCGAATTCAACAGGTGTAGACCTTACAGTGAAATGCTTGCTTACAAGCTCCTAATCAACAATGCGGTTTAAAAAATACGAATAAGAAATAAAAGAAACAAGTCATTAAAGAGCAGCAGTAAAATAACAGTAGTGAGACTGTATACAGGGGGTACCAGTAAAGAGTCAATGTGCGGGGGCACCGGTTAGTCGAGGTAATTGAGAGAATGTGTACATGTAAGTAGAGTTATTAAAGTGACTATGCATAGATGATAAAAACAGAGAGTAGGGGGGTCGGGCAATGCAAATAGTCTGGGTAGCCATTTGATTAGATGTTCAGGAGTCTTATGGCTTGGGGGTAGATGCTGTTGAGAAGCCTCTTGGAACTAGACTTGGCGCTCTGGTACCGCTTGACGTGCTGTAGCAGAGAGAACAGTCTATGACGAGGGTGGCTGGAGTCTTTTACAATTTTTAGGGCCTTCCTCTGACACCGCCTGATATAGAGGTCCTGGATGGCAGGAAGCTTGGCCCCAGTGATGTACTGGGCCATACGCACCTCCCTCTGTAGTGGCTTGCGGTCGGAGGCCGAGCAGTTGCCATACCAGGCAGTGATGCAAAGGTGTTACTTTTGTCCAGGTGGGAAAGGGCAGTGTGGAGTGCAATAGAGATTGCATCATCTGTGGATCTGTTAGGGCGGTATGCAAATTGGAGTGGGTCTACGGTTTCTGGGATAATGGTGTTGATGTGATCCATGACCAGCCTTTCAAAGCACTTCACAGCTACAGACGTGAGTGCTACGGATTGGTAGTCATTTAGGCAGGTTACCTTAGTGTTCTTGGGCACAGGCACTATGGTGGTCTGCTTAAAACATGTTGGTATTACAGAGAGGTTGAAAATGTCAGTGAAGACACTTGCCAGTTGGTCAGCGCATGCTCACAGTACATGTCCTGGTAATCCGTCTGGCCCTGCGGCCTTGTGAATGTTGACCTGTTTAACGGTCTTACTCACATCGGCTGCGGAGAGCGTGATCACACAGTCGTCCGGAACAGCTGGTGCTCTCATGCATGTTTCAGTGTTATTTGCCTCGAAGCGAACATAGAAGTAGTTTAGCTCGTCTGGTAGGCTCGTATCACTGGGCAGCTCTCGACTGTGCTTCCCTTTGTAGTCTGTAATGGTCTGCAAGCCTTGTCACATCGTGATGAGCATTGGAGCTGCTGTAATATGATTCAAATTTAGTTCTGTATTGACGCTTTGCCTGTTTGATGGTTCGTCGGAGGGCATAGCGGGATTTCTTATAAGCATCCGGGTTAGAGTCCTGCTCTTTGAAAGCGGCAACTCTGGCCTTTAGCTCAGTGAGGATGTTGCCTGTAATCCATGGCTTCTGGTTGAGGTATGTACGTACAGTCACTGTGGGGACAACGTCATCAATGCACTTATTGATGAAGCCAATGACTGATATGGTGTACTCCTCAATGCCATCGGAGGAATCCCAGAACATATTTCAGTCTGTGCTAGCAAAACAGTCCTGTAGCTTAGCATCTTCTTCATCTGACCACTTTTTTCTCGACCAGTCACTGGTGATTCCTGCTTTAGTTTTTGCTTGTAAGGAGGAATCAGGAGGTTAGAATTATGGTCAGATTTGCCAAATGGAGGGCGAGGCAGAGCTTTGTATGCGTCTCTGTGTGTGGAGGTGAAGTGGTCTTGAGTTTTTTTCCCTCTGGTTGCATATTTAACATACTGATAGGAATTTGGTAAAACGGATTTAAGTTTCCCTGCATTAAAGTCCCCGGGCCACTAGGAGCGCCACCTCTGGTTGAGCGTTTTCCTGATTGCTTAGCTCATTGAGTGTGGTCTTAGTGCCAGCATCTGTCTGTGGTGGTATGTAGACAGCTACGAAAAATACAGATGAAAACTCTCTAGGTAGATAATGTGGTCTACAGCTTGTCATGAGATACTCTACCTCATGCGAGCAAAACTTTGAGACTTCCTTAGATATCGTGCACCAGCTGTTGTTTACAAATATACATAGACCACCCCCCTTGTCTTACCAGACGCTGCTGTTCTATCCTGCCGATACAGCGCATAACCAGCCAGCTGTATGTTGATAATGTCGTCGTTCAGCCATGACTCCGTGAAACACAAGATAGTACAGTTTTTAATGTCACGTCCTCTTTTTCTCCGTCTTCTCTTCACGCAACGGGGATTTGGGCCTGTTCCCGGGAAAGCAGTATGTCGTTCACGTTGGGCTAGTCAGACTCGTTAACGGAAAAAAAAGCTTTTGCCAGTTCGTGGTGAGTAATCGCTGTTCTGATGTCCAGAAGTTATTTTCCGTCATAAGTGATGGTAGCAGCAACATTATGTACACAATAAGTACAAAAATAAGTTACAAACAACGCAAAATGACAATAAAAAAACCCACAGTTGGTTAGGTGCACGTAAAACGTCAGCCACCTTCTCCGGCGCCATGATACATGATTGGTTCTTTTGTATTCCACCCCCCCCCTGTATTCTACCCCCCTCCTCTATATTCTACCCCTTCCCCCATTCCTGCCCGTTACCCCGTCTGCAAATGATAATAAAACACCTGTCTAATGAAGTGTATGCTCTGCACTTATTATCAAAACACCAGAAATATCCATTTAATTTTGAGAAATTTGTTTGGGATTCCTTCCATTTCAAAATAATTAATTAAAATGTATTTAAGATTTAAACCTGTATAAAGTTCAGTTGTATAGTAGCCTAAATTATCATGGCATTATGCTAATGAGAAGCATCAATCCCCCAAAATATACAATATTACTTTTTTGTTTTACTTGAACTTTTGTGCAGTTGAACAGAAATGTACAAGATGTTGACAACGTATTTTCCATCTTGTCTCTCTCCATCTAAAATGGAGGAAAATAAAGGACCTAAAAGCAATAATATTTAAAGCAGCTGATAACGACTTTATGGGTTACATGTCTCTCTCCATCTGGACCTAAAATCAGAACATATTCAAAGCAGCTGATAATCAGTTAAAGTGTTATATTTGTTAAGGTCAGAGTAGTTGGAGCGAGACTGACGGTCCATTGTCACGGGTCTGGTCAGAACAGTATTTAAAAGGTCACGTCTCCCAGCTTCAGAAGGCTCTGACCATCACAGGGAAGACCCTTCACTCTCACCTCAACAAAGAAGACCCTTCACTCACCTCTCAACAGGAAAGACCCTTCACTCACCTCTCAACAAAGAAGACCCTTCACTCACCTCTCAACAGGAAAGACCATTCACTGTCTCCTCTCAACAGGTAAGACCATTTACTGTCACCTCTCAACACGATAGACCATTCACTGTCTCCTCTCAACACGATAGACCATTCACTGTCTCCTCTCAACACGATAGACCATTCACTGTCTCCTCTCAACAGGTAAGTCCATTTACTGTCTCCTCTCAACACGATAGACCATTCACTCTCTCCTCTCAACACGATAGACCATTCACTGTCTCCTCTCAACACGATAGACCATTCACTGTCTCCTCTCAACAGGTAAGACCATTTACTGTCACCTCTCAACACGATAGACCATTCACTGTCTCCTCTCAACAGGTAAGACCATTTACTGTCACCTCTCAACAACTCAAAATCCACTTGTCTGACTCTCTAGAGGTGAGCTAAACGTAATGGGGGAGCAGTGTGTCTCTTCATCAGTCTGTGTCAGCTATATATTTTAGTCAAGGGGAGAGTGGGGTATGTTCAGCCACTTTAGGATAAGTGGCTGATGGTGTCCTGTTATGATGCTTGATAGGTCAAAGTTTAATTCATGGAATGGGGGTGTGGTATATTGTATAAATAAAGTATGCCTACATTCAGATATAGATCTCTCTGTTCAATATCACTCTCCCTTCCGTTTATTGACCAGCTGTCTGGGACAGGGATGTTATTTCCATGTGCCAATTCGTAGGCAAGTTCTCTGAGGCTACAAAGCCCATGAAACTGGTCCGTGAGATTCTTGATATGATTATCAAGCTCAGACTCCATGTCATCAGATAAGACCTTGTGTTCCTCTCTTTTAGACAGGTGTATGTTCATTTGTATTGGTCATATGTACAGGATACACATGGTATACAAGTCCAACGACAAAATGCTTACTTGCAGGTTCCTTCTGGACTATGCAACAACAAAAATAAATAATAAAATATATGAACATAAAGTAGATGGCTCAGTAGAATAGAATAAACATTTTAGCATACATATAATACAGGAAGGCACAGTGCAGTATTTAACGATCATAAATAAGAGTCTGGTAACAGCAGTTGTGATGTGTGTGAAGTATGAATGTGTGTGTGTATAAGTGTGTGTGTATAAGTGGATGAGTGGATGTCTGTGTGGGAGTGCATGAGTTCTAAAGTGTGGAGAATCAGAGCAGGTGGTCCGTCCAGTTCAAGTGTTCAGCAGTCTGATGGCTTGTCGACAGACCTCATGCTCTGATACCGTCTGTAAACAACTGGTGCCTGGGGTGTGTGGGGTCCTTGACGATGCTGCGGGACTTCCTCAGGCACCGTTTAGAGTAGATGTCCTGGATGAGTGGTAACAAGTTCCCAGCTATGTACTGGGCAGTCTTCACCAGCCGCTGGAGGCCCAAGTTCCCAGTGATGTACTGAGCCGTCTTCACCAGCCGCTGGAGGCCCAAGTTCCCAGTGATGTACTGAGCCGTCTTCACCAGCCGCTGGAGGCCCAAGTTCCCAGTGATGTACTGGGCCGTCTTGGACGGAGCATTTCCCGTACCAGACCGTGATGCAACCAGTCAGGACGCTTTCGATGGTGCAGCAGTAGTATATGAAGATTTCCTGGGGTGGCATGCGGGATTTCTTCAGCCGCCTTAGGAAGTAGAGGCGCTGTTGTGACCTCTTGACAAGAGTGGTGGTTGTTGGTCCATGTCAAGTCCTTGGTGATGGGGACGCAGTGGAGGAAAAAGTACTTGAGTAAAAGTAAAGATACCTTGATAGAAAATGACTCAGGTAAAAGTGAAAGTCACCCAGTAAATACTACTTAAGTATAAGTTTAAAAGTATTCGGTTTTAAATATATTTAAGTCTCAAAGTAAAAATAATTGCTAAAATATACTTAAGTATCAAAAGAAAAAGTAAAGGTCTAAATCATTTCAAAGCAAACCAGACTGCAAAATTATTTATTTACATTTTTTATGGAGAACAAGGGTCAATCTCCAACACTCAGACATCATTTACAAACGAAGCATGTGTGTTTAGTGAGTCTGCCAGATCAGAGGCAGTATGGATGACCAGGGATGTTCTCTTGATAAGTGCGTGAATTGGACAATTTTCCTGTCCTGCTAAGCATTCAAAATGTACATTTTAGGGTCGGGGAAAATTTGTGGAGTAAAAAGTACATTATTTTCTTTAGGAATGTAATGAAGTAAAAGTAAAACTTGAAAATATATAAATACCCCCAAAAAACTACTAGAGTAGTTCTTTAAAGTATTTTCAGTTGAGTACTTTACACAACTGTTTCGATGCCAAGGAAGTTAAAACTGCTGACTCCCTCTACTGCAGTCCCATTGATGTGGACTGTGGGCATGTTCCCTTCTCTGCTTCCTGAAGTCAACAATCAACTGTTTTGCAGATGTTGAGGGAGAGGTTGTTGTCCTGGCACCACAATGCCTGTTCCTCCTCCCTATAGGCTGACTCGTCCTTGTTGGTTATTAGGGCTATAGCCGTGGATTTGGTGTCGTGCAAAGCCACACAGTTGTGGTTGAACAGGGAGTTGAGCAGAGGGCTGAGGACACAACCCTGTGTTAAAAACGTTTTGGGGCTGTTTATGAAAACAATCTATTTTCACCAGTCATTTTGAGGTTGTGTTGTATTACTATGAATTTAGCAACGCGTTCATGTTTCAGTCACTGTCAGTCTGACATTTGACATACTGTAGCTCCTACAGCTCTCAGATAACTCCAGTAACTCCAGTGGTAAGCTACTGTACCCTATAGCTAGAAATGGGTTATTGAGATTCAAATGTATTTTGAAGAGTTATAGTTACAGTGGCCAAAATGAATGCGAAGACACTTAGTGCCCTCTGAAATTAACATGTGCTTGACTCCTCTTTAATTTGCATCTCTGTTTTATCCTTTCCAGCATTTCCCCTAGACAGCCATGAAGATGAAAATTAAGCAGACCTTCATTTTGGCCATTTTGCTTTTTCAACTGACCATCTCGGTTGAAGGAGGGGTAAGTGACTTTAAATAATTAATCTCCTAATCTACTAGTATGATATTTACCGTCTTGTTAGTAGGTATTCAACAAAAGTGAGAAACGTTTTGGCTCATTGAACATGTTTTTTATTGAAAATAGTTACTGTTTTGTTATGACTCAATTGCCTCTCTGCTTTACTAACAGGGGACTGGGTCTGGGCCAGTTCAACAGGTAAAACAACCAGAACTACAAACACTACAGTATTGATTTACTGAATAATATGACATAATGTGTGCTGGAAGCCCATTTAAAAACTATTTATTCAAGTAATGTCCTTATGATAAAGCATTTGTAGTTTTATTAATTTAGTTTATTATTATTAATTCACTTTTCAGAGAAAAGTTTCTGAATTAATTAACAGTAAATTACTAACAGAACATGTTTTTATTTGAAAAGTCGTTTTTTGTTCTGAATATATAACTCGGGACCCCAACACACTTACACTTTGTGAAAATGTGTCATTGTCAGGTACTGTAACGGCAGCCTTCCTTCTCTTCAAGAGAAGAGGAGGTGTAGCAGGGATCGGACCAACACGCAGCGTAGTTTGTGCTCAACATATTTAATAATGACGATAAACGTGAACACTTAACAATTACAAAATGTGGCAAACCGATACAGTCCTAGCTGGTGCAGAGAAAACACAGAGACAGGAAACAACCACCCACAAATCCGCAACACAAAACAAGCCACCTATATATGATTCCCAATCAGAGACAACACAAAACACCTGCCTCTGATTGGGAACCATATTAGGCCAAACATAGACACAGACAAACTAGACACACAACATAGAATGCCCACCCAGCTCACGTCCTGACCAACACTAAAACAAGCAAAACACACAAGAACTATGGTCAGAACGTGACAGGTACATTAGCATTATACATTGTCAATGAATACAATGAAATCGTTGCCTGAGTTTGTTAACTACTTTTTAAAAGATATGGATTTTGTGATTTACAGGAAAAGATCAATGTAAATAGCAATTAGCGTCAGACAATGCAGGTATTACTTGTTCCTATAATGATTCTATTTATTTATTTAATCATCTTTTAGGAGTATCATTTTGGGGATATCATCAAATTTGATCGAACTGGATTCAACCACTATGCAATTTGGGTGGGTGATAAAGTGTTTGGCAATCCCAATAGAAGACAAAATGGACAAGATATTTTTCACTTCCCAGGTAAGTTTACAATATTAACAATATAAAACATGAGCCTATACAATCCAAAATATTACTATAAAGTCACAAATTACAAAAATGTCTGATTTCATTTCCATTTCTCTATCAGGTGAGATAGTCTCTACAGTTACAAAATGTGCATTTGCTTCACTGGAAGCGGTTAAAGGCAGAAGTACCCCTGTGGTGGACAATTATCTAGATGGGAAAAAAGATATCAGAACGGATGCACAGATGTTTCAAGATATTGTGACCCTGAATAACGATTGTGGGAGATACTTTGTTATCAAGAACAATTGTGAGCATATTGCCACAACTATTCGCTACGGTGAGGCTGTCTGCTTACAGGTACGTGTATTCATTTAATCAGACTCTGAATAGGCTATACATCTGAAGTGTGTAGTGAACTTCCATTTCATCAAACACAAACTCTCTTTGTTGTCTTGACAACTGGATTTGGGGGATTTTGTATATGGATCAATCTATTACTGAGCATATTTAAATGAGGTGAAGGCTAGCCATCAACGTAGCTAGAACCATGACAGCATTATGTTTATAACCTGGGGCACATTCAATTGATTAAACGTTTGGCTACGTTTCACAACGGTTTGTACTGAACGACAACGGTGCGCACCATTCTTCAATGTTCTTTGAGGTGTTTCTGCTCCCATCTGGTGGGGTGTGTGTCCTGATTAATATGGGTATGACCATTTAAAATGGCAAAACTTGAGCCGTGTCATACTGAAAACTATTGCCTTCTCAGAGACCATATTCACAGCATTCTTTAACTGGTCTTTCAGTACAGCACCATTTCCATTCAATTAAAAATTGTACAACATTGGCCCCTGCTGAACGCTGTCCTGATTTTTCTCTCCTTCAACGGTCCTTAGCAAGGTTCCAATATCGTTACTGAAACTCTGGCGAGCTTTTGCTGTGTCACCAATAGAGTTGCCGAAACACTCAAGAAGAATCAGAAGAGGGGGCGTGGCAGAAGAGGTCTTGGTCTCCTGCGTGATGAATCCCGCGCCAACCAGGGTGCACCAGCTGCTTGAATTCTAAACCTCTCAGATGGTCTCTCTCTCTTCCATCCTCTCTGTCTCTGTATGAAGTGAGTTCTAAACCTCTCAGATGTTCTCTCTCTCTTCCATCCTCTCTGTCTCTGTATGAAGTGAGTTCTAAACCTCTCAGATGTTCTCTCTCTCTTCCATCCTCTCTGTCTCTGTATGAAGTGAGGTCTAAACCTCTCAGATGTTCTCTCTCTCTTCCATCCTCTCTGTCTCTGTATGAAGTGAGTTCTAAACCTCTCAGATGTTCTCTCTCTCTTCCATCCTCTCTGTCTCTGTATGAAGTGAGGTCTAAACCTCTCAGATGTTCTCTCTCTCTTCCATCCTCTCTGTCTCTGTATGAAGTGAGGTCTAAACCTCTCAGATGTTCTCTCTCTCTTCCATCCTCTCTGTCGCTGTATGAAGTGAGGTCTAAACCTCTCAGATGTTCTCTCTCTCTTCCATCCTCTCTGTCTCTGTATGAAGTGAGTTCTAAACCTCTCAGATGTTCTCTCTCTCTTCCATCCTCTCTGTCTCTATATGAAGTGAGTTCTAAACCTCTCAGATGTTCTCTCTCTCTTCCATCCTCTCTGTCTCTGTATGAAGTGAGTTCTAAACCTCTCAGATGTTCTCTCTCTCTTCCATCCTCTCTGTCTCTGTATGAAGTGAGGTCTTAATAATAATAAAACATGAGCAAGAATTCTGTTTCCTGTCTGTTTTATTGTCGGTTGACTGCATCCACATCCATCGTTGAGACTATACACTGCTTAAAATGGATAAAGGGCTTGTAAGCTGTCAATTAAGAGTTAATTTTTTTAAAATATGTTATAACTCACTTATTAACATTCATCTCGTGTTAAGTGATTTATTGGTATTATGGTGTTTTACTGTAAAATGAGGAAATGTTGGAGACTTCACTGTCAGCAGCATGTGGACATGATTATCACTGATGTAATAGTTGAATCCCAACACTAGATGGCAGACAATGTACAACCTAAAGGCCTTTGGTCAGGTGCTCAAATTCTATTCTGGACCTTCGTGCCAGTTTGACTGCATTTTTTCATTCTTCCCTTCTAATCAGGGACTGATTTATACCTGAGACACCAGGTGGATGCAATTACTTATCAGGTAGAACAGAAAACCAGCAGTAATCTGGACCTCCAGGGTAGTTTTGGATACCCCTGGTCTAGTGTATTACAGTGGACTATTTATAATGAAAAACTACATGATAACTAATTAACTACATGATAACTAATTGATAACTTTGTGATAATTAATTGATAACTGGAGGGTATACGTCAGGTATGATGGAGGGTACATAAGGTATGATGGAGGGTATACAGTAGGTATGATGGAGGGTATACAGTAGGTATGATGGAGGGTATACAGTAGGTATGATGGAGGGTATACAGTAGGTATGATGGAGGGTATACAGCAGGTATGATGGAGGGGATACAGTAGGTATGATGGAGGGTATACAGTAGGTATGATGGAGGGTATACAGTAGGTATGATGGAGGGTATACAGTAGGTATGATGGAGGGTATACAGCTGGTATGATGGAGGGTATACAGTAGGTATGATGGAGGGTATACAGTAGGTATGATGGAGGGTATACAGTAGGTATGATGGAGGGTATACAGTAGGTATGATGGAGGGTATACAGCAGGTATGATGGAGGGTATACATCAGGTATGATGGAGGGGATACAGTAGGTATGATGGAGGGTATACAGTAGGTATGATGGAGGGTATACAGTAGGTATGATGGAGGGTATACAGTAGGTATGATGGAGGGTATACAGCTGGTATGATGGAGGGTATACAGTAGGTATGATGGAGGGTATACAGTAGGTATGATGGAGGGTATACAGTAGGTATAATGGAGGTTATACAGCAGGTATGATGGAGGGTATACAGCAGGTATGATGGAGGGTATACATCAGGTATGATGGAGGGTATACAGTAGGTATGATGGAGGGTATACAGCAGGTATGATGGAGGGTATACAGTAGGTATGATGGAGGGTATACAGTAGGTATGATGGAGGGTATACAGTAGGTATGATGGAGGGTATACAGTAGGTATGATGGAGGGTATACAGCTGGTATGATGGAGGGTATACAGTAGGTATGATGGAGGGTATACAGTAGGTATGATGGAGGGTATACAGTAGGTATAATGGAGGTTATACAGCAGGTATGATGGAGGGTATACAGCAGGTATGATGGAGGGTATACATCAGGTATGATGGAGGGTATACAGTAGGTATGATGGAGGGTATACAGCAGGTATGATGGAGGGTATACAGTAGGTATGATGGAGGGTATACAGCAGGTATGATGGAGGGTATACAGTAGGTATGATGGAGGGTATACAGCAGGTATGATGGAGGGTATACAGCAGGTATGATGGAGGGTATACATCAGGTATGATGGAGGGTATACAGTAGGTATGATGGAGGGTATACAGCAGGTATGATGGAGGGTATACAGTAGGTATGATGGAGGGTATACAGCAGGTATGATGGAGGGTATACAGTAGGTATGATGGAGGGTATACAGTAGGTATGATGGAGGGTATACAGTAGGTATGATGGAGGGTATACAGTAGGTATGATGTAGGGTATGCAGTAGGTATGATGGAGGGTATACAGTAGGTATGATGGAAGGTATACAGTAGGTATGATGGAGGGTATACAGCAGGTATGATGGAGGGTATACAGCAGGTATGATGGAGGGTATACAGCAGGTATTATGGAGGGTATACAGTAGGTATGATGGAGGGTATACAGCAGGTATGATGGAGGGTATACAGTAGGTATGATGGAGGGTATACAGCAGGTATGATGGAGGGTATACAGCAGGTATGATGGAGGGTATACAGTAGGTATGATGGGAACTCTCTACTAGACACAGATGAATATCCTCCTTAATCCCACAATTCAATGGGAAGGCATCAAGTCAGAATTCCAACAATGGGCCTCAGTAGATAGACAGCAAAGAGTGTCAGGGGCCAATCAATAGCATTCCACTGCATATAGGCTGGATTCTCAAGCCAAACAGGTTCCTGCAACACGTCATCAGAACATGTATCTGAATGCAGCACTGAGATCCCCATCCCCAGAGGGGGACAAAGACTGGACTGAGATCCCCATCCCCATCCACAGAGGGGGACAAAGACTGGACTGAGATCCCCATCCCCATCCCCAGAGGGGGACAAAGACTGGACTGAGATCCCAGCTCGCTCCACCAGAGGCAGGGTGCCGGGCGGAAGACCGGCGCTACTGTGCTGGGGGTGTAGGAGCCAGCGGGGTCCTGCTGGTTCGAAAACGTCTGGAGGAGCCAGTCTCTACAGGGATCTGTCCAAGGCCAGTCTCTACAGGGATCTGTCCAGGCCAGTCTCTACAGGGATCTGTCCAAGCCAGTCTCTACAGGGATCTGTCCAGGCCAGTCTCTACTGGGATCTGTCCAAGGCCAGTCTCTACAGGGATTTGTCCAGGCCAGTCTCTACAGGGATCTGTCCAGGCCAGTCTCTACAGGGATCTGTCCAAGGCCAGTCTCTACAGGGATTTGTCCAGGCCAGTCTCTACAGGGATTTGTCCAGGCCAGTCTCTACAGGGATCTGTCCAGGCCAGTCTCTACAGGGATTTGTCCAGGCCAGTCTCTACAGGGATCTGTCCAGGCCAGTCTCTACAGGGATCTGTCCAGGCCAGTCTCTACAGGGATTTGTCCAGGCCAGTCTCTACAGGGATTTGTCCAGGCCAGTCTCTACAGGGATCTGTCCAGGCCAGTCTCTACAGGGATCTGTCCAGGCCAGTCTCTACAGGGATCTGTCCAAGGCCAGTCTCTACAGGGATCTGTCCAGTCCAGTCTATACAGGGATCTGTCCAAGGCCAGTCTCTACAGGGATCTGTCCAGTCCAGTCTATACAGGGATCTGTCCAAGGCCAGTCTCTACAGGGACCTTAAACGTGGTACAGGGACGTTAAACGTGATACAGTTGAAAATGAAATTTGTTTAAATCAGGTGTGTTTGCTAGGGATGGGGGAAAGTGTGACACCAATCAGGCCCCCGAGGACTGGAATTACCCAGGCCTGCGTAACGGTTTGGCGGAGTGCGTTGTATGCTCAGCAAAACACTTATTGGAAAAGTGTCAGAGACCAGTCCGATATCCATGCTGCGTTGCTGTTTGTGCGCAACCTTCCCCGAGAAGGTTTGCCATCTCCTGTGAAGAGACTGTTTTCCAGGAGGACTAGGAAAATGCTTCTCACAACCACAGAGATGCTTCGCCCTGTGGTGAAGGAGGTTCTGACACAACAAAGAATGAGGGGAGAAGTGTACTAAAACCACAGTGCAAGGCAGCTCAGTCCAAGGCAGCTCAGTGGAGCTGTTTCTAAAAAAGTTTCACCTGGGTCAGCTCTTCTAACACTGACACAGTCTGGAAGGGTAAGCAAGCCAAATCCCAAAGATGGTCACTTTTGGAATTTTTAGGCCTAAAACCTGAAGACAATGGGGTCACAATGTGCTGTGTAACATTGAACATTGTTAGAGTTGCAAGTTAAAAGAAGGGGGATGTAGATGGGTGGGTGTCCCACCAAGAATTCATGGACTACAAGTGGGATGTGGGGACCACATTGAGTGTGACACAAGATGTACAGTATCATCAATTCAGAAGGTAAACTCCCTTATTCACCTGCACGATACAGTAGTCTAAACGGTTAAGAAGCTACAGACAAAAGTTGGCACATCAGCGTTACTGACGTCATAGGAGTCCCGTGGGGCTTATGGGGGTCGTAGAGCAAAATGGAGAACACCATCGTGTTTTTGAGTCTCCCTTTCGTATTAGTTTGTAGGCCAAACACTACAGACGTTTTTGTGAGAAGACCGTCTTATGGTCTGACGAACACTGCTCTGGCTCTGCCACCTATCACCGCAGATGCGGAAGGGTGACATTTTCAGATGCGGTGGATTGGGATGCAGTCCATGCAAAAGAAACAGATATATCTAGCTTAAACTGACAGATTTTGATGGGGATTTTTTTTGTGTTATTTAGATTGACGCACCGGTGCTTCAATGGACTCTAGGGGATTTTATCCAGCGATAGTCGACACCTGCATATAAGATGTTTGGCGGTGTGGTGTGTTGGAGGTGTAACTACGTTGGAGCTGTCAAATCGGTGAGCAGCTGCTCTTGATCATTGTCATGAAGCCACACCCATCCCACTCAGGTTAGAAGTTCAGAACGAGAAAGTGTAGGCTATATAGAAACATTTACAGTCAAATTGAAAATCATTCAACTAAATGAGGATTTATATCAGCCTAATCAAGGTGTAGATTACATCTCATATTCGTGTTTGAACTTGTAAACAATTGTGCATGTGATTTCTCTTAATACGACTCCGTGCAGCCAATTGCAATGCTGCTTTAGGTATAATCCCAGGAGCAGATTGTGGATTTGACAGCTCTAACGCAGTTCCACCTTCGACACCACCAAAACAACAGCTATGCTGAAGTCGGCTAATGCAGATCTGATTGAATAGAGACCTCATGGTAGAAAACAGAAGTTGCAGACAAAAGTGTCTACAAAGCAGACAAAAATAAGTGCATATTGCCCGCAGTGCGTTGACTTCACTGGAGGGTCACAGATGTTGCCGGGCATCACCATATTTAAAAAATAATAATAATGTAAACGGTGCAGATGAGTGTTTGCTACTTGTCTTTTTTTGTCTTTTCTTCCAAAAATGGAGCTTAAAGATGTGTTTATTTGGTGGGTTAGTAGGAAAGACAGAAACCACTGTAAAGATGTGCTGTTGGAAATGTCTAGGATTATACCAATACAACCATTTATCAGGTGTGGATTTTTCTGCAAGGACTATTCTCTGATAATCAGTATAGAACCCCAGATGGATGACAGAGAGGGGGGGAAACCACCTTCTACTCCCCACATACAGGCTCTGTGTTGGTATCAACTCTCATCTCATTGGTCTCATGGATATTGTGCCAATCAGCTGTGACGTCTGGGTAGGAGTTTTGTGTTTTTGACCCTAGAGTGAAACGTGTAACAAGTTCAGCTGGATAGTATGTGAAGGATTAATATCACAATGCCAATGAGTTATTAAATGTGAACAGAACACAAAGCAACATTCATAAAAATGTTACATAACCTTTATTTATGCACTTTATTGCACCATGTCCTTAGGTTTGTCAGCACATCCACATAAAATCATTTTCTCTGGGTGTGCGCCAGCTCATGTTTTTTATTCAACATGACAACATTTATTTATCGCAAAACATAAAAAGTCCTGCTTTAAACACTAAAAGTTTTTATATCTTAACATATTTAACATTTCAGGCAAACAGGATGTTAAAGATTTTGTCCAGACAAACTCAATGACAGACAAACTGAATTGCAATTTAATAGTAATACTGACTACTAAATGAAAGACCAAAGTATGTATCACATTGATGTTATATAATGGGACGACATTACATGACAGATATACTTCCTTTAATGATAATGTCCATAAGAGTCTTTGTTCTGAATATCACCTTCACCTGGCTCTATCAGCCTTCATTGTAAAACCACTGTGATAGTTCAGTACACCTGGTATGCTCTGTTAGAGACCATGGACCACTGCTCCTCTCATATTTAGGTTAGCAGAAGGCTTGGGACCTATTTGGTTAGATACTGATTTCACAGTTGAGATGTACAGGACAGAGAGGGTGTGTTAAAAAAATGACTGTGGCTGGCACGTAAGTTAGAAATGTTGAACCTGAACCCTCTGTTCTTGTCACATACTGTACACACACACACACACACACACACACACACACACACACACACACACACACACACACACACACACACACACACACACACACACACACACACACACACACACACACACACACACACACACACAAACATACATTGGCACACAGTGTCAATCAACTCAGAGTTTACACTTGCATATTGTGGATATACTTGTACCTAATTCAGCATATCCAGTAACATTTGTGGATATTGTATACCCAAATAAGGTAATACATGAAATGTAAAATGTAGTTTTCCAGACTAAGACATGTTAGGTTATTTTAGAGAGATGTCCAGTCAGTAACTATAGGTATCTGGTGACATGTTTGGAGCCCATCAAGGGGTCTCTAATCTTCTTACATACAAACCTTGCTTTCACTAAGGTTCTGAAAGTCTGGTCTGTTTATATCAGACTGAACACAGGAATTTCCTGGGTTTCCTCCTTTATTAACATACAGCAGTGGGGCTCCTGCTGAGGTAAAACAGTGGTGTCCCTGTTGTTTTAACCCAGTAGGAGACGCTGTGTAGTATAGTGGTTCACAAACGTTCCTACTTACCCACCAAATAAACATGTTTTTACAGTGTCATGTCTGTGTTTCCATTGTTTTGGTCTGAATCTATACCTAGACACCAGAAAGATCACTTTAATTTTTGAAATGTACTTTTTGAATTCCTTTCATTCAAAAATATTGCATCTTAATGTGTTTAATGGAGTTAAATGTTTACTTAAATTCAGGAGAGAGGACCAGACCTGAATGCAACTCTTTCAACTAGTCGCCTTGAAAGTAGCTCTTCCATCAACTCAACAATCACCAGCTGCTACTAACTGCCAATCATCCTCCATACCTGTCCTCACTTTTGTTAAACACCACAGCCACCGCTACTTAAACCTGACCTAACTAACATCCCTCCTCCACCTTTAGTCTCATATCATTTAAGTTCCTCCTGAGGGGGCCTGTCATCATCACCACCACCACCACCACCACCACCACAGCAGCCTACCTATCATGGCCTGATGATGTTGACCAAGACTCCAGGCCCAAACACTACAGTCCACCCCCTGGTTCCTTCATCTACATTCCTTGGCTTCATCTGGTCAATTCCCATTCTCCTCCTGAATCCCTTCACATCCATTCTCTTCCTCTGTGTTCTTGACTCTAGAGTGAAAGGTGTAACACGTTCATCTGGACAGTATGTGAAGGATCAATATCACCACACCAGTGTCCAATAGAGTTAGTAAGTGGTGATGAACAGAACACAAAGTAACATATCACATGTTATTGTTCTGTATATTGACAACCTGTGTGTGATAGTGTATATAGAGTCTGATTCTGTTTCAGCTCTTCACCTGGACTATGAAGGTTAACACAATGAACTGATACACTAAACAGCCCACACTGGACCCTGAACATATTCTTAACTCATGTATGTAAATAAGACCACAAACTAAAAGGGTTTTACAAATGTGTCATGGCTTCCTCTTCAGTCCACAGTAGAATGTACTGGTGTATCTCCAGATATGGCATGGAAGGCTCTGTGTTCCTTACATCAACGAGTCTGATTTTAAGAAATATTAATAAAATGTCTATAAAAGCACTTTTTTTCATTCATTTATCACCTTCTTAGTATTTCATTATTTTATGTCTGAGTTTTATTACTAGAAGTGTTTAATAATGTTATATGACATGTTCCATTCTTCATTCAGAAGTCTAGTAATTCTCATTTGGATACCAACACTGTGGATATCACATCTCATCTCATTCGTCCCCTCAAATTGGTATTAGACCAATCAGCTGTGACCTCTTAGAATGAGAAAAGTATGTTTATTATCTACCCTGTCTTCCCACCTCCTTGATTTCATGACAAACCTGTCTACTACAGTATATTACTGTATGAATATGCTGTAACATCTATCAACCAGAAATACACAAATACGTCCCTGTCTATTAGCAAATATGTATATATGCCATGTCTTGATGAACATGTATTGTAATGTGTTCATTAGGCCTAATGTTGAACTATGAGTCAAACCTGCATTTCTGCCTGTACTGTAAAGACACTATTCTAACTTGAGGTCAGCACGCTTAACTTTAATATTTTCACAAATCTCTTGCCCACACGACGCCGTCTGCCATCTTCCCGGTACAGTTGAAACTGGGATTCATCTGTGAAGAGCATAGTTCTCCAGCATGCCATTGAAGGTGAGCATTTTCCCACTGAAGTCGGTTATGATGAAGAACTGCAGTCAGGTCAAGAGCCAGGTGGGGATGATGCGCAGGCAGATGAGCTTCCCTGAGACGGTTACTGACAGTTTGTGCCGAAATTCTTCAGGTTGTGCAAACCCACAGTTTCATCAGCTGTCCGGGTGGCTGGTCTCTGACTATCCCGCAGGTGAAGAAGCCGAATGTGGAGGTTCTGGGCTGGCGTGATTACATGTGGTCTGCGGTTGTGAGGTCGATTGGACGTACTGCCAAATTCTATAAAACAACATTGGAGGTGGCTTAAAGACATTTGTAAAGAATTTCGTAAAGAAATTAACATTCGGTTCTCTGGCAACAGTTCTGGTGGACATTCCTGCAGTCAGCATGCCAATTGCACGCTCCCTCAAAACTTGAGACATCTGTGGCATTGTGTTATGTGACAAAACTGTGCATTTTAGAGTGGCCTTTAATTGTCCCCAGCTTAAGGTGCACCTGTGTAATGATCATGCTGTGTAATCAGCTTCTTGATATGCCACACCTGTCAGGTGGATGGATTTTCATGGCAAAGGAGAAATGCTCAATAACAGGGATGTAAACAAATTTGTGAAAAAAATTTGAGAGAAATAAGCTTTTTGTGCGTATGGAACATTCCTGGGATCTTTTATCTCAGGACATGAAACATGGGACCAACACTTTACATGTTGCATTGATATTTTTGTTCAGTGTACATACCATATTTTCATTTAGAAAATATTTGTGTTTTTTTCCAAAATAATTTATCACAATTTGTTTATTTAATCCCAAGAATGAAACTTGAAACATGTCCAGTTATACAGAATGTGAAAGACTAATGTCAACATAATAATGACAAGAAGTATCATTCCAAAAAGAGATGCATTATTACATGTTCTTTTGTGATTGCAGTTCAAGACTTTGACAACATATATTCTTTATTAGACTGCATCATCATGTCTCCCTCCCTCTGTACCGCCACCTGCACCATCATGTTTCTCTACCCTCTGTACCTCCACCTGCACCATCATGTCTCTCTCCACCTGGGCCTCCACCTGCACCATCATGTCTCTCTCCACCTGGGCCTCCACCTGCACCATCATGTCTCTCTCCCTCTGTACCTCCACCTGCACCATCATGTCTCTCTCCCTCTGTACCTCCACCTGCACCATCATGTCTCTCTCCCTCTGTCCCTCCACCTGCACCATCATGTCTCTCTCCCTCTGGGCCTCCACCTGCACCATCATGTCTCTCTCCCTCTGTACCTCCACCTGCACCATCATGTCTCTCTCCACCTGGGCCTCCACCTGCACCATCATGTCTCTCTCCCTCTGTCCCTCCACCTGCACCATCATGTCTCTCTCCCTCTGTACCTCCACCTGCACCATCATGTTTCTCTCCCTCTGTACCTCCACCTGCACCATCATGTCTCTCTCCCTCTGTACCTCCGCCTGCACCATCATGTTTCTCTCTACCTGCACCATCATGTCTCTCTCCACCTGCACCATCATGTTTCTCTCCCTCTGTACCTCCACCTGCACCATCATGTCTCTCTCCACCTGCACCATCATGTCTCTCTCCCTCTGTACCTCCACCTGCACCATCATGTCTCTCTCCCTCTGTACCTCCACCTGCACCATCATGTTTCTCTCCCTCTGTACCTCCACCTGCACCATCATGTCTCTCTCCCTCTGTACCTCCACCTGCACCATCATGTCTCTCTCCCTCTGTACCTCCACCTGCACCATCATGTCTCTCTCCCTCTGTACCTCCACCTGCACCATCATGTTTCTCTACCCTCTGTACCTCCACCTGCACCATCATGTCTCTCTCCACCTGCACCATCATGTCTCTCTCCCTCTGTACCTCCACCTGCACCATCATGTCTCTCTCCCTCTGTACCTCCACCTGCACCATCATGTCTCTCTCCCTCTGTACCTCCGCCTGCACCATCATGTTTCTCTCTACCTGCACCATCATGTCTCTCTCCACCTGCACCATCATGTCTCTCTCCCTCTGTACCTCCACCTGCACCATCATGTCTCTCTCCACCTGCACCATCATGTTTCTCTACCCTCTGTACCTCCACCTGCACCATCATGTTTCTCTCCCTCTGGGCCTCCACCTGCACCATCATGTCTCTCTCCACCTGGGCCTCCACCTGCAACATCATGTCTCTTTCTACCTGGGTCTCCACCTGCACCATCATGTCTCTCTCCACCTGGGCCTCCACCTGCACCATCATGTCTCTCTCCACCTGCACCATCATGTCTCTCTCCACCTGCACCATCATGTCTCTCTCCCTCTGTACCTCCACCTGCACCATCATGTCTCTCTCCCTCTGTACCTCCACCTGCACCATCATGTCTCTCTCCCTCTGTACCTCCACCTGCACCATCATGTCTCTCTCCACCTGCACCATCATGTTTCTCTCCACCTGCACCATCATGTCTCTCTCCCTCTGTACCTCCACCTGCACCATCATGTTTCTCTACCCTCTGTACCTCCACCTGCACCATCATGTCTCTCTCCACCTGCACCATCATGTTTCTCTACCCTCTGTACCTCCACCTGCACCATCATGTTTCTCTACCCTCTGTACCTCCACCTGCACCATCATGTCTCTCTCCACCTGCACCATCATGTCTCTCTCCCTCTGTATCTCCACCTGCACCATCATGTCTCTCTCCCTCTGTACCTCCACCTGCACCATCATGTCTCTCTCCCTCTGTACCTCCACCTGCACCATCATGTTTCTCTCCCTCTGTACCTCCACCTGCACCATCATGTCTCTCTCCCTCTGTACCTCCACCTGCACCATCATGTCTCTCTCCCTCTGTACCTCCACCTGCACCATCATGTTTCTCTACCCTCTGTACCTCCACCTGCACCATCATGTCTCTCTCCACCTGCACCATCATGTCTCTCTCCCTCTGTACCTCCACCTGCACCATCATGTCTCTCTCCCTCTGTACCTCCACCTGCACCATCATGTCTCTCTCCCTCTGTACCTCTGCCTGCACCATCATGTTTCTCTCTACCTACACCATCATGTCTCTCTCCACCTGCACCATCATGTCTCTCTCCCTCTGTACCTCCGCCTGCACCATCATGTTTCTCTCTACCTGCACCATCATGTCTCTCTCCACCTGCACCATCATGTCTCTCTCCCTCTGTACCTCCACCTGCACCATCATGTCTCTCTCCACCTGCACCATCATGTTTCTCTACCCTCTGTACCTCCACCTGCACCATCATGTTTCTCTCCCTCTGGGCCTCCACCTGCACCATCATGTCTCTCTCCACCTGGGCCTCCACCTGCAACATCATGTCTCTTTCTACCTGGGTCTCCACCTGCACCATCATGTCTCTCTCCACCTGGGCCTCCACCTGCACCATCATGTCTCTCTCCACCTGCACCATCATGTCTCTCTCCACCTGCACCATCATGTCTCTCTCCACCTGCACCATCATGTCTCTCTTCACCTGGGTCTCCACCTGCACCATCATGTCTCTCTCCACCTGCACCATCATGTCTCTCTCCCTCTGTACCTCCACCTGCACCATCATGTCTCTCTCCCTCTGTACCTCCACCTGCACCATCATGTCTCTCTCCCTCTGTACCTCCACCTGCACCATCATGTCTCTCTCCACCTGCACCATCATGTTTCTCTCCACCTGCACCATCATGTCTCTCTCCCTCTGTACCTCCACCTGCACCATCATGTTTCTCTACCCTCTGTACCTCCACCTGCACCATCATGTCTCTCTCCACCTGCACCATCATGTTTCTCTACCCTCTGTATCTCCACCTGCACCATCATGTCTCTCTCCCTCTGTACCTCCACCTGCACCATCATGTCTCTCTCCCTCTGTACCTCCACCTGCACCATCATGTTTCTCTCCCTCTGTACCTCCACCTGCACCATCATGTCTCTCTCCCTCTGTACCTCCACCTGCACCATCATGTCTCTCTCCCTCTGTACCTCCACCTGCACCATCATGTTTCTCTACCCTCTGTACCTCCACCATCATGTCTCTCTCCACCTGCACCATCATGTCTCTCTCCCTCTGTACCTCCACCTGCACCATCATGTCTCTCTCCCTCTGTACCTCCACCTGCACCATCATGTCTCTCTCCCTCTGTACCTCCGCCTGCACCATCATGTTTCTCTCTACCTGCACCATCATGTCTCTCTCCACCTGCACCATCATGTCTCTCTCCCTCTGTACCTCCGCCTGCACCATCATGTTTCTCTCTACCTGCACCATCATGTCTCTCTCCACCTGCACCATCATGTCTCTCTCCCTCTGTACCTCCACCTGCACCATCATGTCTCTCTCCACCTGCACCATCATGTTTCTCTACCCTCTGTACCTCCACCTGCACCATCATGTTTCTCTCCCTCTGGGCCTCCACCTGCACCATCATGTCTCTCTCCACCTGGGCCTCCACCTGCAACATCATGTCTCTTTCTACCTGGGTCTCCACCTGCACCATCATGTCTCTCTCCACCTGGGCCTCCACCTGCACCATCATGTCTCTCTCCACCTGCACCATCATGTCTCTCTCCACCTGGGTCTCCACCTGCACCATCATGTCTCTCTCCACCTGGGCCTCCACCTGCACCATCATGTCTCTCTCCACCTGCACCATCATGTCTCTCTCCACCTGCACCATCATGTATCTCTCCACCTGGGCCTAATATCAGAACCTATTCAAAGCAGCTGATAACTAGTTTGCGTGTTACAATTGTTAGGGTCAGAGCAGGTGGAGCGAGACTGAGGCTGGTCAGAACAGTATTTAAAGGGTCACCTCTCCCAGTTTCAGTAGGCTCTGACCATCACAGAGAAGACCCTTCACTCTCACCTCTCAACAGAGAAGACCCTTCACTCTCACCTCTCAACAGAGAAGACCCTTCACTCTCACCTCTCAACAGAGAAGACCCTTCACTCTCACCTCTCAACAGGAAGACCCTTCACTCTCACCTCTCAACAGAGAAGACCCTTCACTGTCTCCTCTCAACAGGAAAGACCCTTCACTCTCACCTCTCAACAGGGAAGACCCTTCACTGTCACCTCTCAACAGAGAAGACCCTTCACTCTTACCTCTCAACAGAGAAGACCCTTCACTGTCTCCTCTCAACAGGAAAGACCCTTCACTCTCACCTCTCAACTCAAGGTCCACTTGTCTTACTCTCCGAAGGTAAGTCAAACTTCATGACTTATCAGAGGAGGCAAAGGTCTTTTCATCAATCTGTCTTAACTGCTGACCAGGTAACAAATACCTGTGTATTTAAGTATTTGCATTTTAAATACTTATTTTCTGTGTGTTTGAGTATTTTCAAATAATGTGGCTGAATTAAATTACTTCAATTTGAAGATATTTGAAAGTGTTTTCAAATAATTCTGTGTAAATACTAGGCTATTTAAAACTTTTTTGAAATAGGCTACTTGTTTCCAAATACATTCCAAATACCCTTGGGGCATCCCGAGTGGCACAGCGGTCTAAGCCACTGCATTGCAGTGCTAGAGGCATCACTACAGACCCGGGTTCGATCCCAGGCTGTGCCCATGAGGTGGCACACCGTTTACTCAGCATTGACTGGTTTAAGGGAGGGTTTGGCTGGAAGGCATGTCCTTGTCCTAGCAACTCCATGTGGCGGGCTGGGTGCTGACTTTGGTCCCCAGTTGTACAGTGTTTCCTCCGACATGTTGATGCTTCTGGGTTAAGCGAGCAGTGCGGCTTGGCAGGGTTATGTTTCAGAGGACGCATGGCTCTTGACCTTCACCTCTCCTGAGTCTGTACAGGAGTTGCAAAGATGGGACAAGACTGTAACTACCAATTGGGGTAAAAAAGTACCCCCCCCCCCCCCCCCCAAAAAATACAGAAATTAACATAGGACCAAACAAACCTGAGTCCAAATTCATGGAGTATTAAAGTATTTGCATGAAAGCTTTTAAAATATGTTTTTGTCTGTTTCTAAAAACTATCAATTTACATATTGCTTTTGGAGGTTGTGTTGATGAACTTTTCTTTCATGTTTCAGTCACTGTCTGTCTGACATTTAACAAAGCTGCTACAGTTCATCTCTCAGCTAACTCCAACTCCAGTGGCAAGCTACTCTATAGCTAGAAAATGAGTGTTTGAACACTGAAATTGCTTCTTGAGATTCGAAATGTAATTTAGAAGAGATAGCAGTAGAGATACATTAGCCTAAATGAATGCTAAGACATTTGGTTCTCATCAGTGGCCTTTCAAGAATAAAATGTTCATGACTCCTCTGTGTATTTTGGGATGCTGTTATGGCTTTGAAGTCTTAAGTCAGAATTAAATCATTGTATATGTTTTTTTGGGGCAATGTAAGTGTGTTTGATTTCCCAGTGTTTCTGGGATTTTTACACTGGATTTTGAAATAAACAGTTCACTAATGACAGAAAGTTAGGCCAATTATTCCCCGTAACAACTTTCCGGTGAAAACTTACTTTCCTTTCCAGCATTTCCACTGGACTCCCATGATGATGAGAATGAAGCAGACCTTCATTTTGGTCATGTTACTTTTTCAACTGACCACCTCGGCAGTGAGTGACTTTAAATAAATAAATTCAAAACACAAAATCCAAGCGTTAATCTTCTAATCTACTAGTATGATATTTACCATCTTGTTAGTACGCATTTAACAAAAGTGAGAAACAGGGCAGATCCTTAAGAGGTTTTAAGTTATCTAGAGTACTTGGCTAATTTAACATGTTTTTTATTGCAAGTAATTGAAATACGCTAGTTATAGTTATTATAATTTTTTTATATGAAACAATTGTCTCTAACTAACAGAAAAAAAGACTACAAACATAGAACAAATCTTAGTTAAGTGAATTGTGTCTGGTTGTCTGTATAATATTTGGCATATCGGTTCACTCTTCATATTAAATGTTAACCTACACTTATGTAAAAAAGGATACATTACTTCTCCTATAAAGTATGATTAATTAACTTTAAGATAAATAGTTACCTACAGGGGACTGGGTCTGAGGAGGTAAAAAAAATACTACAAACATTACAGTATTGGTATTGACATGGTTTTAGTTTCAAACTGGTGAGAATATAATAATTCTGAGCTCTCTGGAGCTGGTCGTTTGGGTTCTGCTGGGATCTTGTTGATATCCAGGAGTAACCAGTAACCTGAATGCACTAATAGAAGGACCTTGGGGGAGCCTAGAACATCTTTGGGGATTTTTGTAGTGGTTGAAATTGGATTGATTCATTATTGGTGTTGGTAATGCTATTGTCTTTCCTGTAGAATGTGTTGGTAACATACATTCATAATAAGTTGTCTGGTGATTTGAAGCAGGCTTGATGGAGTTATATACTATAGTGTCTAGTGGAGGTATAGTGTAACATCCATTAGGCTCTAACCTCTGCAGAAATCTATAGTTTGAGTCCCTGATACAGCTCACACTTTCTCCAGCTATGGAACACTGCCTATTTCACATGTGTAAAAACCAAAATCACCAAACTTTATTATCATACATATACAAATATGAGTAAAAATATTAAAGTATTATATAACAGCATATTAATTAACACAATTGTATTACTAGCTTATTACACAGGCAAAAATAATGAGCATCTTAATTGTGTGTTACAGTTATTGTGAATCATGATTTATTTTTTGACAGTTTCAATTTGGAGATATCATTCGATCCCAAGTGGAATGGAGCTTGTTGAAGAAAGGCAATCAAAAGAGGCTGCTGCCGCTAGGATTTCACTTTGCAATCTACGTTGGTGACCCACCAAAACCAATTCCTGACCGTCACCAAAACACCATTGGCAGTGGCATGCAGGATTTCTTCAGCCGCCTTAGGAAGTAGAGGCGCTGTTGTGACCTCTTGACAAGAGTGGTGGTTGTTGGTCCATGTCAAGTCCTTGGTGATGGGGAAGCAGTGGAGGAAAAAGTACTTGAGTAAAAGTAAAGATACCTTGATAGAAAATGACTCAGGTAAAAGTGAAAGTCACCCAGTAAATACTACTTAAGTATAAGTTTAAAAGTATTCGGTTTTAAATATATTTAAGTCTCAAAGTAAAAATAATTGCTAAAATATACTTAAGTATCAAAAGAAAAAGTAAAGGTCTAAATCATTTCAAAGCAAACCAGACTGCAAAATTATTTATTTACATTTTTTATGGAGAACAAGGGTCAATCTCCAACACTCAGACATCATTTACAAACGAAGCATGTGTGTTTAGTGAGTCTGCCAGATCAGAGGCAGTATGGATGACCAGGGATGTTCTCTTGATAAGTGCGTGAATTGGACAATTTTCCTGTCCTGCTAAGCATTCAAAATGTACATTTTAGGGTCGGGGAAAATTTGTGGAGTAAAAAGTACATTATTTTCTTTAGGAATGTAATGAAGTAAAAGTAAAACTTGAAAATATATAAATACCCCCAAAAAACTACTAGAGTAGTTCTTTAAAGTATTTTCAGTTGAGTACTTTACACAACTGTTTCGATGCCAAGGAAGTTAAAACTGCTGACTCCCTCTACTGCAGTCCCATTGATGTGGACTGTGGGCATGTTCCCTTCTCTGCTTCCTGAAGTCAACAATCAACTGTTTTGCAGATGTTGAGGGAGAGGTTGTTGTCCTGGCACCACAATGCCTGTTCCTCCTCCCTATAGGCTGACTCGTCCTTGTTGGTTATTAGGGCTATAGCCGTGGATTTGGTGTCGTGCAAAGCCACACAGTTGTGGTTGAACAGGGAGTTGAGCAGAGGGCTGAGGACACAACCCTGTGTTAAAAACGTTTTGGGGCTGTTTATGAAAACAATCTATTTTCACCAGTCATTTTGAGGTTGTGTTGTATTACTATGAATTTAGCAACGCGTTCATGTTTCAGTCACTGTCAGTCTGCTGTTTGACATACTGTAGCTCCTACAGCTCTCAGATAACTCCAGTAACTCCAGTGGTAAGCTACTGTACCCTATAGCTAGAAATGGGTTATTGAGATTCAAATGTATTTTGAAGAGTTATAGTTACAGTGGCCAAAATGAATGCGAAGACACTTAGTGCCCTCTGAAATTAACATGTGCTTGACTCCTCTTTAATTTGCATCTCTGTTTTATCCTTTACAGCATTTCCCCTGGACAGCCATGAAGATGAAAATTAAGCAGACCTTCATTTTGGCCATTTTGCTTTTTCAACTGACCATCTCGGTTGAAGGAGGGGTAAGTGACTTTAAATAATTAATCTCCTAATCTACTAGTATGATATTTACCGTCTTGTTAGTAGGTATTCAACAAAAGTGAGAAACGTTTTGGCTCATTGAACATGTTTTTTATTGAAAATAGTTACTGTTTTGTTATGACTCAATTGCCTCTCTGCTTTACTAACAGGGGACTGGGTCTGGGCCAGTTCAACAGGTAAAACAACCAGAACTACAAACACTACAGTATTGATTTACTGAATAATATGACATAATGTGTGCTGGAAGCCCATTTAAAAACTATTTATTCAAGTAATGTCCTTATGATAAAGCATTTGTAGTTTTATTAATTTAGTTTATTATTATTAATTCACTTTTCAGAGAAAAGTTTCTGAATTAATTAACAGTAAATTACTAACAGAACATGTTTTTATTTGAAAAGTCGTTTTTTGTTCTGAATATATAACTCGGGACCCCAACACACTTACACTTTGTGAAAATGTGTCATTGTCAGGTACTGTAACGGCAGCCTTCCTTCTCTTCAAGAGAAGAGGAGGTGTAGCAGGGATCGGACCAACACGCAGCGTAGTTTGTGCTCAACATATTTAATAATGACGATAAACGTGAACACTTAACAATTACAAAATGTGGCAAACCGATACAGTCCTAGCTGGTGCAGAGAAAACACAGAGACAGGAAACAACCACCCACAAATCCGCAACACAAAACAAGCCACCTATATATGATTCCCAATCAGAGACAACACAAAACACCTGCCTCTGATTGGGAACCATATTAGGCCAAACATAGACACAGACAAACTAGACACACAACATAGAATGCCCACCCAGCTCACGTCCTGACCAACACTAAAACAAGCAAAACACACAAGAACTATGGTCAGAACGTGACAGGTACATTAGCATTATACATTGTCAATGAATACAATGAAATCGTTGCCTGAGTTTGTTAACTACTTTTTAAAAGATATGGATTTTGTGATTTACAGGAAAAGATCAATGTAAATAGCAATTAGCGTCAGACAATGCAGGTATTACTTGTTCCTATAATGATTCTATTTATTTATTTAATCATCTTTTAGGAGTATCATTTTGGGGATATCATCAAATTTGATCGAACTGGATTCAACCACTATGCAATTTGGGTGGGTGATAAAGTGTTTGGCAATCCCAATATAAGAAAAGATGGACAAAATATTTTTCACTTCCCAGGTAAGTTTAAAATATTAACAATATAAAACATGAGCCTATACAATCCAAAATATTACTATAAAGTCACAAATTATTGTCTGATTTCATTTCCATTTCTCTATCAGGTGAGATAGTCTCTACAGTTACAAAATGTGCATTTGCTTCACTGGAAGCGGTTAAAGGCAGAAGTACCCCTGTGGTGGACAATTATCTAGATGGAACAAAAGCTATCAGAACGGAATCACAGATGTTTCAAGATATTGTGACCCTGAGTAACGATTGTGGGAGATACTTTGTTATCAAGAACAATTGTGAGCATATTGCCACAACTATTCGCTACGGTGAGGCTGTCTGCTTACAGGTACGTGTATTTATTTAATCAGACTCTGAACAGGCTATACATCTGAAGTGTGTAGTGAACTTCCATTCCATCAAACACAAACTCTCTTTGTTGTCTTGACAACTGGATTTTGGGGATTTTGTATATGGATCAATCTATTACTGAGCATATTTAAATGAGGTGAAGGCTAGCCATCAACGTAGCTAGAACCATGACGGCATTATGTTTATAACCTGGGGCACATTCAATTAATTAAACATTTAGCTACGTTTCACAACGGTTTGTACTGAACGACAACGGTGCGCACCATTCTTCAATGTTCTTTGAGTTGTGTTGCTACCATCTGGTGATTAATATGGGTATGACCATTTAAAATGGCAAAACTTGAGCCGCGTCATACTGAAAACTATTGCCTTCTCAGAGACCATATTCACAGTATTCTTTAACTTGTCTTTTAGTACAGCACCATTTCCATCCAATTAAAAATGGTACAACGTTGGCCACTGCTGAACGCTGTCCTGATTTTTCTCTCTTTCAACGGTCCTTAGCAAGGTTCCAATCCACTTACTGAAACTGTGGCGAGATTCTGCTGTGCCACCAATAGAGTTGCCGAAACACTCAAGAAGAATCAGAAGAGGGGGCGTGGCAGAAGAGGTCTTGGTCTCCTGCGTGATGAATCCCGCGCCAACCAGGGTGCACCAGCTGCTTGAATTCTAAACCTCTCAGATGTTCTCTCTCTCTCTTCCATCCTCTCTGTCTCTGTATGAAGTGAGTTCTAAACCTCTCAGATGTTCTCTCTCTCTCTTCCATCCTCTCTGTCTCTGTATGAAGTGAGTTCTAAACCTCTCAGATGTTCTCTCTCTCTTCCATCCTCTCTGTCTCTGTATGAAGTGAGGTCTTAATAATAATAAAACATGAGCAAGTATTCTGTTTTCTGTCTGTTTTATTAAAATGGATACAGGGCTTGTAAGCTGTCAATTAAGAGTTACATTTTTTAAAATATGTTTTAACTCACTTATTAACATTCATCTCGTGTTAAGTGATTTATTGGTAATATGATGTTTAACTGTAAGATGAGGAAATGTTGGAGACTTCACTGTCAGCAGCATGTGGACATGATTATCACTGATGTAATAGTTGAATCCCAACACTAGATGGCAGACAATGTACAACCTAAAGACCTTTGGTCGAGTGCTCTCAAATTCAACTCTGGACCTTCGTGCCAGTTTGACTGCATTTTTTCATTCTTCCCTTCTAATCAGGGACTGATTTATACCTGGGACACCAGGTGGATGCAATTACTTATCAGGTAGAACAGAAACCCAGCAGTAATCTGGACCTCCAGGGTAGTTTTGGATACCCCTGGTGTAGTGTATTACAGTGGACTATTTATAATGAAAAACTACATGATAACGAATTGATAACTACGTGATAACAAATTGATAACTTTTTGATAACTAATTAAAAACTGGAGGGTATACATCAGGTATGATGGAGGGTATACAGTAGGTATGATGGAGGGTATACAGTAGGTATGATGGAGGGTATACAGCAGGTATGATGGAGGGTATACAGTAGGTATGATGGAGGGTACATAAGGTATGATGGAGGGTACATAAGGTATGATGGCGGGTATACAGCAGGTATGATGGAGGGTACATAAGGTATGATGGAGGGTATACAGTAGGTATGATGGAGGGTATAGAGTAGGTATGATGGAGGGTACACAGTAGGTATGATGGAGGGTATACAGTAGGTATATGGAGGGTATACAGCAGGTATATGGAGGGTATACAGTAGGTATGATGGAGGGTATACAGTAAGTATATGGAGGGTATACAGTAGGTATGATGGAGGGTATACAGTAGGTATGATGGAGGGTATACAGTAGGTATGATTGAGGGTATACAGTAGGTATATGGAGGGTATACAGTAGGTATGATGGAGGGTACATAAGGTATGATGGAGGGTATACAGCAGGTATGATGGAGGGTATACAGTAGGTATGATGGAGGGTATACAGCAGGTATGATGGAGGGTACATAAGGTATGATGGAGGGTACATAAGGTATGATGGAGGGTATACAGCAGGTATGATGGAGGGTATACAGCAGGTATGATGGAGGGTACATAAGGTATGATGGAGGGTATACAGTAGGTAGATGGAGGGTATACAGTAGGTATGATGGAGGGTATACAGTAGGTATGATGGAGGGTACATAAGGTATGATGGAGGGTATACAGTAGGTATATGGAGGGTATACAGTAGGTATGATGGAGGGTATACAGTAGGTATATGGAGGGTATACAGTAGGTATGATTGAGGGTATACAGTAGGTACGATGGAGGGTATACAGTAGGTATGATGGAGGGTACATAAGGTATGATGGAGGGTATACAGTAGGTAGATGGAGGGTATACAGCAGGTATGATGGAGGGTATACAGTAGGTATGATGGAGGGTACATAAGGTATGATGGGTGTACAGCAGGTATGATGGAGGGTATACAGCAGGTATGATGGGTGTACAGCAGGTATGATGGAAGGTATACAGTAGGTATGATGGAGGGTATACAGCAGGTATGATGGAGGGTATACAGCAGGTATGATGGGTGTACAGCAGGTATGATGGAGGGTATACAGCAGGTATGATGGAGGGTATACAGCAGGTATGATGGGTGTACAGCAGGTATGATGGAGGGTATACAGTAGGTATGATGGAGGGTATACAGTAGGTATGATGGAGGGTACATAAGGTATGATGGAGGGTATACAGTAGGTATATGGAGGGTATACAGTAGGCATGATTGAGGGTATACAGTAGGTATGATGGAGGGTACATAAGGTATGATGGAGGGTACATAAGGTATGATGGAGGGTATACAGTAGGTAGATGGAGGGTATAGAGTAGGTATGATGGAGGGTATACAGTTGGAATGATGGAGGGTATACAGCAGGTATGATGGAGGGTATACAGCAGGTATGATGGAGGGTATACAGTAGGTATGATGGAGGGTATAGAGTAGGTATGATGGAGGGTATACAGTAGGTATGATGGAGGGTATACAGCAGGTATGATGGAGGGTATACAGTAGGTATGATGGAGGGTATACAGTAGGTATGATGGAGGGTATACAGTAGGTATGATGGAGGGTATACAGTAGGTATGATGGAGGGTATACAGTAGGTATGATGGAGGGTATACAGTAGGTATGATGGAGGGTATACAGTAGGTTTGATGGAGGGTATCAGCAGGTATGATGGAGGGTATACGTCAGGTATGATGGAGGGTATACAGCAGGTATGATGGAGGGTATACAGTAGGTATGATGGAGGGTACATAAGGTATGATGGAGGGTACACAGCAGGTATGATGGAGGGTATACAGTAGGTATGATGGAGGGTATACAGCAGGTATGATGGAGGGTATACAGTAGGTATGATGGAGGGTACACAGTAGGTATGATGGAGGGTATACAGTAGGTATGATGGAGGGTATACAGTAGGTATGATGGAGGGTATACAGTAGGTATGATGGAGGGTATACAGTAGGTATGATGGGAACTCTCTACTAGACACAGATGAATATCCTCCTTAATCCCACAATTCAATGGGAAGGCATCAAGTCAGAATTCCAACAATGGGCCTCAGTAGATAGACAGCAAAGAGTGTCAGGGGCCAATCAATAGCATTCCACTGCATATCGGCTGGATTCTCAAGCCAAACAGGTTCCTGCAACACGTCATCAGAACATGTATCTGAATGCAGCACTGAGATCCCCATCCCCAGAGGGGGACAAAGACTGGACTGAGATCCCAGCTCACTCCACCAGAGGCAGGGTGCCGGGCAGAAGACCGGCGCTACTGTGCTGGGGGTGTAGGAGCCAGCGGGGTCCTGCTGGTTCGAAAACGTCTGGAGGAGCCAGTCTCTACAGGGATCTGTCCAGGCCAGTCTCTACAGGGATTTGTCCTGGCCAGTCTCTACAGGGATCTGTCCAAGGCCAGTCTCTACAGGGATCTGTCCAGACCAGTCTCTACAGGGATTTGTCCAGGCCAGTCTCTACGGGGATCTGTCCAAGGCCAGTCTCTACAGGGATCTGTCCAGTCCAGTCTCTACAGGGATTTGTCCAGGCCAGTCTCTACAGGGATTTGTCCAGGCCAGTCTCTACAGGGATCTGTCCAGACCAGTCTCTACAGGGATTTGTCCAGGCCAGTCTCTACAGGGATCTGTCCAAGGCCAGTCTCTACAGGGATCTGTCCAGTCCAGTCTATACAGGGATTTGTCCAGGCCAGTCTCTACAGGGATCTGTCCAAGGCCAGTCTCTACAGGGATCTGTCCAGTCCAGTCTATACAGGGATCTGTCCAAGGCCAGTCTCTACAGGGATCTTAAACGTGGTACAGGGACGTTAAATGTGATACAGTTGAAAATGAAATTAGTTTAAATCAGGTGTGTTTGCTAGGGATGGGGGGGAAAGTGTGACACCAATCAGGCCCCCGAGGACTGGAATTACCCAGGCCTGCGTAACGGTTTGGCGGAGAGCGTTGTATCCTCAGCAAAACACTTATTGGAAAAGTGTCAGAGACCAGTCCGATATCCATGCTGCGTTGCTGTTAGTGCGCAACCTTCCCCGAGAAGGTTTGCCATCTCCCTATGAAGAGACTGTTTTCCAGTAGGACTAGGAAAATGCTTCTCACAACCACAGAGATGCTTCGCCCTGTGGTGAAGGAGGTTCTGACACAACAAAGAATGAGGGGAGAAGTGTACTAAAACCACAGTGCAAGGCAGCTCAGTCCAAGGCAGCTCAGTGGAGCTGTTTCTAAAAAAGTTTCACCTGGGTCAGCTCTTCTAACACTGACACAGTCTAGAAGGGTAAGCAAGCCAAATCCCAAAGATGGTCACTTTTGGAATTTTTAGGCCTAAAACCTGAAGGCAATGTGGTCACAATGGGCTGTGTAACATTGAACATTGTTAGAGTTGCAAGTTAAAAGAAGGGGGATGTAGATGGGTGGGTGTTCCACCAAGAATTCATGGACTACAAGTGGGATGTGGGGACCACATTGAGTGTGACACAAGATGTACAGTATCATCAATTCAGAAGGTAAACTCCCTTATTCACCTGCACAATACAGTAGTCTAAACGGTTAAGAAGCTACAGACAAAAGTTGGCACATCAGCGTTACTGACGTCATAGGAGTCCCGTGGGGCTTATGGGGGTCGTAGAGCAAAACGGAGAACACCATCGTGTTTTTGAGTCTCCCTTTCGTATTAGTTTGTAGGCCAAACACTACAGACGTTTTTGTGAGAAGACCGTCTTATGGTCTGACGAACACTGCTCTGGCTCTGCCACCTATCACCGCAGATGCAGAAGGGCGACATTTTCAGATGCGGTGGATTGGGATGCAGCCCATGCAAAAGAAACAGATATATCTAGCTGAAACTGACAGATTTAGATGGGGATGTTTTTGTGTTATTTAAATTGACACACCGGTGCTTCAATGGACTCTAGGGGATTTTATCCAGCGATAGTCGACACCTGCATATAAGATGTTTGGCGGTGTGGTGTGTTGGAGGTGTAACTACGTTGGAGCTGTCAAATCGGTGAGCAGCTGCTCTTGATCATTGTCACGAAGCCACACCCATCCCACTCAGGTTAGAAGTTCAGAACGAGAAAGTGTAGGCTATATAGAAACATTTACGGTCAAATTGAAAATCATTCAACTAAATGATGAGGATTTCTATCAGCCTAATCAAGGTGTAAATTACATCTCATATTCGTGTTTGAACTTGTAAACAATTGTGCATGTGATTTCTCTTAATACGACTCCGTGCAGCCAATTGCAATGCTGCTTTAGGTATAATCCCAGGAGCAGATTGTGGATTTGACAGCTCTAACGCAGTTCCACCTTCGACACCACCAAAACAACAGCTATGCCGATGTCGGCTAATGCAGATCTGATTGAATAGAGACCTCATGGTAGAAAATAGAAGTTGCAGACAAAAGTGTCTACAAAGCAGACAAAAATAAGTGCATATTGCCCGCAGTGCGTTGACTTCACTGGAGGGTCACAGATGTTGCCGGGCATCACCATATTTAAAAAATAATAATAATGTAAACGGTGCAGCGACCCACCTAGATGACACTTGTCTTTTCTTCCAAAAATGGAGCTTAAAGATGTCTGTTTTGGGTTTAGTAGGAAAGACAGAAACCACTGTAAAGATGTGTGTTTTGGGTTTAGTAGGAAAGACAGAAACCACTGTAAAGATGTGTGTTTTGGGTTTAGTAGGAAAGACAGAAACCACTGTAAAGATGTGCTTTTGGAAATGTCTGGGATTATACCAATTCAACCATTTATCAGGTGTGGATTTTTCAGCAAGGACTATTCTCTGATAATCAGTGTAGACCCCCAGATGGATGACAGAGAGGGGGGGAAACCACCTTATACTCCCCACATACAGGCTCTGTGTTGGTATCAACTCTCATCTCATTGGTCTCATGGGTATTTTGCCAATCAGCTGTGACGTCTGGGGAGGAGCTTTGTGTTTTTGACCCTAGAGTGAAACGTGTAACAAGTTCAGCTGGAGAGTATGTGAAGGATCAATATCGCAATGCCAATGTCCGGTAGAGTTATTAAATGTGAACAGAACACAAATCAACATTCATAAAAATGTTACATAACCTTTATTTATGCATTTTATTGCACCATGTCCTTAGGTTTGTCAGCACATCCGCATAAAATCATTTTCTCTGGGTGTGCGCCAGCTCATGTTTTTTTATTCACCATGCCAAATTTATTTATCACAAAACATAAAAAGTTCTGCTTTAAACACTAAAAGTTTTTATATCTTAGGAAACACATTTTACATATTTAACATTTCAGGCAAACAGGATGTTAAAGATTTTGTCCAGACAAACTCAATGACAGACAAACTGAATTGCAATTTAATAGTAATTACTGACTACTAAATGAAAGACCAAAGTATGTATCACATTAATGTTATATATTGGGACGACATTACATGACAGATATACTTCCTTTAATGATAATGTCCATAAGAGTCTTTGTTCTGAATATCACCTTCACCTGGCTCTATCAGCCTTCTTTGTAAAACCACGGTGATAGTTCAGTACACCTGGTATGCTCTGTTAGAGACCATGGACCACTGCTCCTCTCATATCTAGGTTAGCAGAAGGCTTGGGACCTATTTGGTTAGATACTGATTTCACAGTTGAGATGTACAGGACAGAGAGGGTGTCTTTAAAAAAATGCCTGTGGCTGGCACGTAAGTTAGAAATGTTGAACCTGAACCCTCTGTTCTTGTCACACACACACATACACACACACACACACACACACACACACACACACACACACACACACACACACACACACACACACACACACACACACACACACACACACACACACACACACACACACACACACACACACACACACAGACACACACACACACACACACACACACACACACACACACACACACACACACACACACACACACACACACACACACACACACACACACACACACACACACACAAACATACATTGGCACACAGTGTCAATCAACTCAGAGTTTACACTTGCATATTGTGGATATACTTGTACCTAATTCAGCATATCCAGTAACATTTGTGGATATTGTATACCCAAATAAGGTAATACATGAAATGCAAAATGTAGGTTTCCAGACTAAGACATGTTAGGTTATTTTAGAGAGATGTCCAGTCAGTAGCTATAGGTATCTGGTGACATGTTAGGTTATTTTAGAGAGATGTCCAGTCAGTAGCTATAGGTATCTGGTGACATGTTAGGTTATTTTAGAGAGATGTCCAGTCAGTAGCTATAGGTATCTGGTGACATGTTTGGAGCCAATCAAGGGGACTATAATCTTCTTACATACAAACCTTGCTTTCACTAGAGTTCTGAAAGTCTGGTCTGTTTATATCAGACTGAACACAGGAATTTCCTGGGTTTCCTCCTTTATTAACATACAGTAGTGGGGCTCCTGCTGAGGTAAAACAGAGGTGTCCCTGTTGTTTTAACCCAGTAGGAGACGCTGTGTAGTATAGTGGTTCACAAACGTTCCTACTTAACCACCAAATAAACATGTTTTTACAGTGTCATGTCTGTGTTTCCATTGTTTTGGTCTGAATCTATACCTAGACACCAGAAAGATCACTTTACATTTTTTTATGTACTTTTTGAATTCCTTTCATTCTAAAATATTGCATCTTAATGTGTTTAATGGAGTTAAATGTTTACTTAAATTCAGGAGAGGACCAGACCTGAATGCATCTCTTTCAACTAGTCGCCTTGAACGTAGCTCTTCCATCAACTCATCAAGCACCAGCTGTGTAACTGCTTTCATCGGAAGAAGAGGAATCGTCAGACCAAAATGCAGCGGTATACGTGTTCATCTTTATTATAAGGAACTGAACACTGAATACTAAAATAACAACCGGAAAACCCGAAACAGTCCTGCAAGGTGAAACAAACACTAAACAGAAATTACAACTACCCACAAAACACAGGTGGGAAAAGGCTACCTAAGTATGGTTCTCAATCAGAGACAACGATAGACAGCTGCCTCTGATTGAGAACCACACCTGGCCAAACACACAGAAAAAGAAAACATAGAACACAGAACATAGAATGCCCACCTCAACTCACGCCCTGACCAAACCAAAATAGAGACATAAAAAGGATTTCTAAGGTAAGGGCGTGACAAGCTGCTACTAACTGCCAATCATCCTCCACACCTGTCCTCACCTTTGTTAAACACCACAGCCACCGCTACTTAAACCTGACCAAACTAACATCCCTCCTCCTCCACCTTTTGTCTCATATCATTTAAGTTCTTCCTGAGGGGGCCTGTCATCATCATCACCACCACCACCACCACCACCACCACCACCACCACCACAGCAGCCTACCTACCATGGCCTGATGATGTTGACCAAGACTCCAGGCCCAAACACTACAGTCCACCCCTTCCTTCATCTACATTCCTTGGCTTCATCTTGTCAATTCCCATTCTCCTCCTGAATCCCTTCACATCCATTCTATTCCCTCTGTGAACAGTATGTGAAGGATCAATATCACTACACCAGAGTCCAATAGAGTTATAGAGTGGTGATGAACAGAACACAAAGTAACATATCACATGTTATTGTTCTGTATATTGACAACCTGTGTATGATGGTGTATATAGAGTCTGATTCTGTTTCAGCTCTTCACCTGGACTATGAAGGTTAACACAAGGAACTGATACACTAAACCACACTGGACCCTGAACATATTATTAACTCATGGAGGTAAATAAGACCACAAACTAAAAGGTTTTTCCAAATATGTCATAGCTTCCTCTTCTGTCCACAGTAGAATGTACTGGTGTATATCTGATTTTAAGAAATATTAATAAAATGTCTATACAAGCTCTTTGTTCATTCATTTATTACCTTGCTAGTATTTCATTATGTTATGTCTGTTGAGTTTTATTACTAGAAGTGTTTAATAATGTTATCATGACATGTTCCATTCTACATTCAGACGTCTAGTAATTCTCATTTGGATATGCACACTGTGGATATCACATCTCATCTCATTGGTCTGCTCAAACTGGCATTAGACCAATCAGATGTGACCTCTTAGAATGAGAAAAGTATGTTTATTATCTACCCTGTCTTCCCACCTCCTTGATTTCATGACAAAAATGTCAACTACAGTATATTATTGTATTAATATGCTCTAAACACATCTAATCGACCAGAAATACACCAATACATCCCGGTCTATTAGCAAATATGTATATATGCCGTGTCTTGATGAACATGTATTGTAATGTGTTCATTAGGCCTAATGTTGAACTATGAATCAAACCTGCATTTCTGCCTGTACTGTAAAGACACTATTCTAACTTGAGATCATCATGCTTAACTTTAATATGTTCGCAAATCTCTCATTGAATAATGTATGTGAAAAGCGCACAGATCTTATGTCCATGTCACTATGGAGAAAATAATCTGTTCCGCTGTAGTGATATAGCTGCTGATGCACAAACAGTCTTTATTAGAGTGTACTGCAGCTTCTCTCTCCATTTTCTGCACCTAATATCATAAAATATCCGAAACAGCACCTTCACCTGTTAGTGAGGAGGATGCAGATTGACATTTATTGTCATGAATCTTGTCCTGGAGGCAGAACTGAGAGATCTCCACTAGATGGGCCAGCTGCAAAGTCAAATTTGGCTTTAATCGTAAGATGTCATGACATTATGCCAGCTAGTACCCCTCTTCAGAGCTGCCTCCAGGGCAATATTCATGACAATAAATGCCCACCTGCGAGGAGGACAGGGAGCAGTTGGAGAAGCTAAATGTATGGTAGAAAAGACAAGTTCTGACAACAAAGCAGACCAAAAGACAGGCGCCTTGGCTGCAGTACGTTGACCTCACTGGAGGGTCACAGACGTTGTCGTGCATCACTCGATTTCTAGAAACAAAGCAGATGAGTACAACCCACCTGGAAGACACTTGTCTTTTCTACCCAAAAAATGTACTTAAATATGTGTTTATTTGGTGGGTTATTGGGAAAGATAAAAACCACTGTAAATGTGTGCTGTTGGAAATGTCTGGGATTATACCAATACAACCATTTATCAAGTGTGGATTTTGCTGCAAGGACTATTCTCTGAACATCAGTGTAGACCCCCAGATGTATGACAGGGGGGGGTCACATTCTACTCCCCACATACAGGCTCTGTGTTGGTATCAACTCTCATCTCATTGGTCGTGTTTCATGGGTTTTTACAATAATCAGGTGTGACCTCTGGGGAGGAACTCCGTGTTTTTGACCTTAGAGTGATGTAGGACTCTTCTTATCAACTTTATGCAAGAAATTCCTCCGTGTTGCCTTAGGAATTCAGAAATCTCTGTGTAGATCTTGCCAACCCCCATTGTCACACCTCTGAGAACCAGAGCCTCTGTTGTGATCTCATCATGTTGGTCGCATATCTGATTGGAGGTTAACTGTACAGTAATACTATTGGTCAACAACAGATGCTTTTAAAAGGGTCTTAGATTCCTTATTGTTTCTCTTATGTTCCTGACTTGCTGTGGTGAGATACCTACACTCTTTCTTTCCCTCTCCCATGAACTATGACCCACCCAATAGTTTCTTTGTCTCAATTCAAAGGGCTCCCAGAGGCGCAGCAGTCTAATGCACAGCATCTCAGTGCAAGAGGTGTCACTACAGTCCCTGGTTTGAATCCCAGCAGTATCACATCTGGCTGTCATTGGGAGTCCCGTAGGGCGGTGCACAATTGGCCCAGCGTTGTCCGGGTTAGGCTGTCATTGTAAATAAGAATTTGTTCTTGCCTAGTTAAATAAAGGTAAAACAAAATGACTTTATTGGCATGGGAAACATATGTTTACATTGCCAAAGCAAGTGAAATAGATAATTTTTTTTTTGGTTAATAGTAAACACCACACTCCCAAGTTTTAAAGGAATAGACACATTCCAATGTCATATTATGTATATTTACAGTGTTATACTGATGTGCAAATAGTTAAGTACAAAAGGGAAAATAAATCAATATAAATATGGGTTGTATTTACAATGGTGTTTGTTCTTCACTGGTTGCCCTTTTCTTGTGGCAACAGGTCACACTTCTTGCTGCTGTGATGGCACACTGTGTTATATCACTCAGTAGATATGGGAGTTTATCAAAATTGGGTTTGTTTTGGAATTCTTTGTGGGTCTGTGTAATCTGAGGAAATATGTGTCTCTAATATGGTCATACATTTGGCAGGAGGTTAGGAAGTGCAGCTCAGTTTCCACCTCATTTTGTGTGCAGTGTGCACATAGCCTGTCTTCTCTTGAGAGCTTGGTCTGCCTACGGCGGCCTTTCTCAATAGCAAGGCTATGCTCCCTGAGGCTGTACATAGTCAAAGCATTGCTGCCCAACCAAGATTTACATGCTAAAATCGCCATTGGTAACAAGTTAATCTGGACAGTATGTGAAGGATCAATATCACTACACCAGAGTCCAATAGAGTTATAGAGTGGTGATGAACAGAACACAAAGCAACATATCACATGTTATTGTTCTGTAAACTGACAACATGTGTATGATAGTGTGTGTAGAGATATCAACATATCACACACTGTATTAGAATGTACTGGTGTGTCTCCAAATATGTTAATAGGTCTGATTTTAATAAATGTTAATCAAATGTCTATACAAGCTCTTTGTTCATTCATTTAACACCTTGCTGGTACTTCATTATCGTATGTCTGTTGAGATTTACTACTAGAAGTGTTCAATAATTGTATCATTTAGAAGTCTAGTAGTTCTCATTTGGATACGCCCACTGTGGATATCAACTCTCATATCACTGGTCCACTCCCATTGGCATTAGGCAAATCAGCTGTGACCTGTCAGAAAGAAGGAAGTAAGTTCATCAGTTCCTTCAACTCCTCACTCCTCACTCCTCCACATCTGTCTGCTTATGAAAATCCTGTCTAGTACAGTGTCCACAGAATATGTTTTAAAGTCTAAATATATCTATATTCCAGAAATATAACTTTAATTTACAAAATATTTGTTTGATGATTTCACAAATTCTGTGAAATCATTGCCTACATTACTTTACTGACACTTAACAGTCTTCATTTCAATTAAATATGTTGATATTATCTGGGGTGGCATTTACATTTAATTAAAGATGACAACATTATCTTTCTATTGTCCTTACAGGAGGCTCAGGCCGCACAAGGAAATACTCTAGAACCGGTAAATAGAACACACCAATAACATCTCAGTATTTGTTTCCTGAATAACGACAAATGAAAGCACAATTCTGTTCAGCTGATTTAAGACCTGATTGTACTGTCCTTATGGTAGGTAGTCTTCTGTCAATTCACTTTAGGAGATATCTACAGTACCTGACTACCAGTAATTCAGCATAGATTTTTACTGAGTCATTGAGAAGTAACTTTTTTATTATGAACATAAAACAAACTTGATAAACCAATATGTAAATTACTTTCAGCAGGTGAACATTGTCTACCAGTGAAATAATTAACTGCCCTAATTTTAAGTCTTTATCGATATTGTATCCATGTTTTAATCAATCAATACAATTTATTTATAAAGCTCTTCTTACATCAGCTGATATGTCAAAGTGCTGTACAGAAACCCAGCCTAAAACCTCAAACAGCAAGCAATGCAGGTGCAGAAGCACAGTGGCTTTGTGAAAAAGTTTAGAAAGAAATAAGCTTTTTGTGCGTATGGAACATTTCTGGGATCTTTTATTTCAGCTCATGAAACATGGGACCAACACTTTTCATGTTGCATTGATATTTTTGTTCAGTGTATATACCAGAAAAATAACTTTAATTCAGAAGATATTTGTGTTTTTTTCCAAAATATTTTATCACAATTTATTTATTTAATCCCAAGAATGAAACTTGAAACATGTTCAGTTATACAGAATGTGAAAGACTAATGTCACCATAATAATGACAAGAAGTATCATTCCAAAAAGAGATGCATTATTACATGTTCTTTTGTGATTGCAGTTCAAGACTTTGACAACATATATTCTTTATTAGACTGCACCATCATGTCTCTCTACCCTCTGTACCTCCACCTGCACCATCATGTCTCTCTACCCTCTGTACCTCCACCTGCACCATCATGTTTCTCTCCCTCTGTACCTCCACCTACACCCTCATGTTTCTCTACCCTCTGTACCTCCACCTGCACCATCATGTTTCTCTACCCTCTGTACCTCCACCTACACCCTCATGTTTCTCTACCCTCTGTACCTCCACCTACACCCTCATGTTTCTCTACCCTCTGTACCTCCACCTACACCCTCATGTTTCTCTACCCTCTGTACCTCCACCTACACCCTCATGTTTCTCTACCCTCTGTACCTCCACCTACACCCTCATGTTTCTCTACCCTCTGTACCTCCACCTACACCCTCATGTTTCTCTCCCTCTGTACCTCCACTTGCACCATCATGTTTCTCTACCCTCTGTACCTCCACCTGCACCATCATGTTTCTCTACCCTCTGTACCTCCACCTACACCCTCATGTTTCTCTCCCTCTGTACCTCCACCTGCACCATCATGTTTCTCTCCCTCTGTACCTCCACCTGCACCATCATGTTTCTCTACCCTCTGTACCTCCACCTACACCCTCATGTTTCTCTCCCTCTGTACCTCCACCTGCACCATCATGTTTCTCTCCCTCTGTACCTCCACCTGCACCATCATGTTTCTCTACCCTCTGTACCTCCACCTACACCCTCATGTTTCTCTCCCTCTGTACCTCCACCTGCACCATCATGTCTCTCTACCCTCTGTACCTCCACCTACACCCTCATGTTTCTCTCCCTCTGTACCTCCACCTGCACCATCATGTTTCTCTACCCTCTGTACCTCCACCTACACCCTCATGTTTCTCTCCCTCTGTACCTCCACCTACACCCTCATGTTTCTCTCCCTCTGTACCTCCACCTGCACCATCATGTTTCTCTCCCTCTGTACCTCCACCTGCACCATCATGTTTCTATACTCTCTGTACCTCCACCTGCACCATCAAAGGCATATCTATAATCTATAGTCTAGGAACACCACTAACCAGTTGTCAGGTTAAACGTGTCCTTGTGTTTTTATCCAGGGTCTTTCGATCCAACGATTATCCTACTATTGACATTTTCCACCAGAAAAGGTGTATATGAATAGATTTTAAAAAGATAAACCTGTGTCAGTTCCTCTTTCAGTTGACCAGTTCTGTACACAATGCTGCTGCTGCATTTCTGCTGCACTAACCTATGCCAGGGGTTCCCAACCTTTTACTGTACCCCCTCATGTGTAGTACCCCCTCATGTGAAGTACCCCCTCATGTGTAGTACCCCCTCATGTGTAGTACCCCCTCATGTGAAGTACCCCCTCATGTGAAGTACCCCCTCATGTGAAGTACCCCCTCATGTGTAGTACCCCCTCATGTGTAGTACCCCCTCATGTGAAGTACCCCCTCATGTGTAGTACCCCCTCATGTGTAGTACCCCCTCATGTGAAGTACCCCCTCATGTGTAGTACCCCCTCATGTGAAGTACCCCCTCATGTGTAGTACCCCCTCATGTGTAGTACCCCCTCATGTGTAGTACCCCCTCATGTGTAGTACCCCCTCATGTGTAGTACCCCCTCATGTGAAGTACCCCCTCATGTGTAGTACCCCCTCATGTGTAGTACCCCCTCATGTGTAGTACCCCCTCATGTGTAGTACCCCCTCATGTGTAGTACCCCCTCATGTGTAGTACCCCCTCATGTGAAGTACCCCCTCATGTGTAGTACCCCCTCATGTGAAGTACCCCCTCATGTGAAGTACCCCCTCATGTGAAGTACCCCCTCATGTGTAGTACCCCCTCATGTGAAGTACCCCCTCATGTGTAGTACCCCCTCATGTGAAGTACCCCCTCATGTGAAGTACCCCCTCATGTGTAGTACCCCCTCATGTGAAGTACCCCCTCATGTGTAGTACCCCCTCATGTGAAGTACCCCCTCATGTGTAGTACCCCCTAATGTGAAGTACCCCCTCATGTGAAGTACCCCCTCATGTGTAGTACCCCCTCATGTGAAGTACCCCCTCATGTGTAGTACCCCCTCATGTGTAGTACCCCCTCATGTGAAGTACCCCCTCATGTGTAGTACCCCCTCATGTGTAGTACCCCCTCATGTGTAGTACCCCCTCATGTGTAGTACCCCCTCATGTGAAGTACCCCCTCATGTGTAGTACCCCCTCATGTGTAGTACCCCCTCATGTGAAGTACCCCCTCATGTGAAGTACCCCCTCATGTGTAGTACCCCCTCATGTGAAGTACCCCCTCATGTGAAGTACCCCCTCATGTGAAGTACCCCCTCATGTGTAGTACCCCCTCATGTGAAGTACCCCCTCATGTGCGTTTTACCAGGAAGCACATGGTCTCACAAGTCTTCTCATGACTACCAGTAATTGAGTATTGATTTTTACTGAAAGTCATTGATAAGTTACTTTTAATTATGAACATAAAACAAACTTGATGAAGCAATATGTCAATTACTTTCAGTAGGTGAACATTGTCTACAAGTGAAATAATTTCCTGCCCTAATTTTATGTCTTTATCTATATTTTAAATGCTGTGAGTTATGTGACGTTACATACATGATTAGAGATTTGATTAGAAATGACAATATTGGATTGCTCATAATAACTAATGATGTGTCACCTATTGATCTGTTGTTGTTATTTTAGTATTCATTTGGGGATATCATCAAATTTAATCGGAAGATTGGTCCCGTTTCATTTAACCACTATGCTATTTACGTGGGCAATAAAAATATCAAAGATAAAGGCGATGATCAGGATATTTTTCACTTCTCAGGTAAGTTTACAAAAGTTTCAATAAAACATAAGCCTTTTAAATCCTTTTAAATGTTGTTAAACATTTCTACAACCTTACTCATGAAAAGTATGTTTCCTTTATCAGGTGAAATTATTAACAAAAAATATGCAGATTGTGCGTTTGGCAAACTGGAGGATGTTACACAAAACAGCACCTCTGAGAAACACAATTATAGGGATCATGAAGACAAAGTGATGAATGACCAAGACATGATTGACAAAATTACAAATTATCACGAAAACTGTCAAGGACAATACAAACTTTTTACTGCTAATTGTGAGCATCTTGTGACATTTATTCGCTATGGTTCTGCAACCTGCAAACAGGTAAGTTTATTTCTTTAATCAAACATTGACACTCAACAACAATCTAAAGTTTTTAATCCATATTATAATCCACCAACTGCATTAAAAAGTATTTGGCTTTGATAATTGTTTTAACATAAACTGGAATTTAAAAACATACAAACTCTGTAGGCTACGTGATATGAATTGCTAGAAGATGGTTAGTGGATGTAGGTTACCCCTTATCAACCATGAATCAGTCAATTCCATAGAAACAAAATGAATAGAACAGGCTTGGAAGATCTACTGTAACCCTGGCAATGTTACTGGTAAAACCATGGGTACACTCGCAATAGATGAGGTAAAGGAGTCCATGGAATGCAGACGTTGACCAGATTGGCACAAAATCAACAAATCTGATCTAACAATGTGGATATTTATCAAATCCGTCATGATTTATGTGTTGTAACAGGCCAACAATGTGGTTACTTAAATCCGACTTGGATATATTTGTCTATTTTCACTGTAGAACAGAAGTTGTCCCTTTTCAGGTTTAGAAGAAGTGACTCCATACAAACATTATGCTCAGATGTTTACCTCAACATAGTGTGAAAATCATATATAACCAATTTTGCTGTGGGGCAATGAGGAGATCTTTCACCCACGCGATTCCATGGCAACTCCATTGTTTTGGTCAAGATTGATTGAGTCCTTTACTGCATCAAAATATAAAGAGGTCAATCAAACTTAAGAGTTATATATTGGAAAGAAACCAAGAGACAACAAAAATACTATTTTCTTGTGATACAAGATTGTTTACACTCAAAATGGCTGCCAGTTACTTCTGTGGTCAATTCCAATTGATACTGTATTCCCTGTAATTGTGATTAGAATTTCATTAACCTTCCTGAATTGAAATAATTGTTCCCAACCCTGGAGTGTATCACCTAATTTTTGTCTCTTCTCAACCGTCCATAGGAAGATACCAATGTCTTCACCGAAGGTGTGGCTAAATGTTTGTGCAATATAACATCGGCCCTATTTCCACTTAAGAAAAATAAGAGGGGGCTTGACAGAAGAGGTCTTGGTCTCCTGCGTTATGAAACCCATGCCAACCAGGGTGCACCCGCTGCTTGAGTTCTAAATCTCTCAGATGTTCTCTCTCTCTCTTCCATCCTCTCTGTCTCTGTATGAAGTGAGGTCTAAACCTCTCAGATGTTCTCTCTCTCTCTTCCATCCTCTCTGTCTCTGTATGAAGTGAGTTCTAAACCTCTCAGATGTTCTCTCTCTCTTCCATCCTCTCTGTCTCTGTATGAAGTGAGTTCTAAACCTCTCAGATGTTCTCTCTCTCTTCCATCCTCTCTGTCTCTGTATGAAGTGAGTTCTAAACCTCTCAGATGTTCTCTCTCTCTTCCATCCTCTCTGTCTCTGTATGAAGTGAGGTCTAAACCTCTCAGATGTTCTCTCTCTCTCTTCCATCTTCTCTGTCTCTGTATGAAGTGAGTTCTAAACCTCTCAGATGTTCTCTCTCTCTTCCATCCTCTCTGTCTCTGTATGAAGTGAGTTCTAAACCTCTCAGATGTTCTCTCTCTCTTCCATCCTCTCTGTCTTTATATGAAGTGAGGTCTAAACCTCTCAGATGTTCTCTCTCTCTCTTCCATCCTCTCTGTCTCTGTATGAAGTGAGGTCTAAACCTCTCAGATGTTCTCTCTCTCTCTTCCATCCTCTCTGTCTCTGTATGAAGTGAGGTCTAAACCTTTCGGATGTTCTCTCTCTCTTCCATCCTCTCTGTCTCTGTATGAAGTGAGGTCTAAACCTCTCAGATGTTCTCTCTCTCTCTTCCATCCTCTCTGTCTCTGTATGAAGTGAGGTCTTAATAATAATAAAACATGAGCAAGAATTCTGTTTTCTGTCTGTTTTATTGTCTGTTGACTGCATCCACATCCATGTTTTAGAGTGGGACTGTACACTGCTGAGAGAAGCAGAATATATTAAGACATTACTTTAGGGTAGAATCTACCCTGAGCAAGGCAGTTAATCCACTGTTCCCCGGGTGCCGAAGATGTGGCTGTCGATTTAAGGCAGCCCTCCGCACCTCTGATTCAGAGGGGTTGGGTTAAATGCTGACGACACATTTCAGTTGAATGCATTCAGTTGTACAACTGACTAGGTATCCCCCTTTCCCTTTCCCTTACACATAGTTTATAATGGGTTTGTCAATGAACTGTTAACATTTTAGAAATAAGGGGTAATCCAGTGTTACTAAGATTATGGTCACACAATTTCAGTTGTGAATTTAGAAAGGTTAACATAGTAATGTATTGTTAATATGGTGTTTCTATAGAAATTGAATCGACTAAATCTGACTGGATAATATTTATATGGGTCCTGGACTTTCTGACGGGCCGCCCGCAGGTGGTGAAGGTAGGAAACAACATCTCTACTTCGCTGATTCTCAACACTGGGGCCCCACAAGGGTGCGTTCTCAGCCCTCTCCTGTACTCTCTGCTCACCCATGACTGCGTGGCCATGCACACCTCCAAGTCAATCATCAAGTTTGCAGACAAAACAACAGTAGTGGGCTTGATTACCAACAGCGACGAGACGGCCTACACGGAGGAGGTGAGGGCACTCGGAGTGTGGTGTCAGGAAAACAACCTCTCACTCAATGTCAACAAAACAAAGGAGATGATTGTGGACTTCAGGAAACAGCAGAGGGAGCACCCCCCTATCCACATCGAAGGGACAGTAGTGGAGAAGGTGGAAAGTTTTAAGTACCTCGGTGTACACATCACGGACAAACTGAAATGGTCCACCCACACAGACAGCGTGTTGAAGAAGGCGCAACTGCACCTCAGGAGGCTGAAGAAATGTGGTTTGTCACCTAAAACCCTCTCAAACTTTTACAGATGCACAATCGAGAGCACCCTGTCGGGCTGTATCACAGGAGGCTGAAGAAATGTGGTTTGTCACCTAAAACCCTCTCAAACTTTTACAGATGCACAATCGAGAGCACCCTGTCGGGCTGTATCACCGCCTGGTACGGCAACTGCACCACCCACAACCGCAAGGCTCTCCAGAGGGTAGTGAGGTCTGCACAACGCATCACCGGGGGCAAACTACCTGCCTTCCAGGACACCTACAGCACCTGATGTCACAGGAAGGCCAAAAAGATCATCAAGGACAACAACCACCCGAGCCACTGCCTGTTCACCTCGCTATCATCCAGAAGGCGAGGTCAGTACAGGTGTATCAAAGCTGGGACCGAGAGACTGAAAAACGGCTTCTATCTCAAGGCCGTCAGACTGTTAAATAGCAATCACTAACACAGAGAGGCTGCTGCCTGCATACAGGATTGGAATCATTGGCAACTTTGAAAAATGGAACACTAGTCACTTTAATAATGTCACTTTAATAATATTAACATATCTCGCATTACTCATTACTCATCTCATATGTATATACTGTATTTTATACCATCTATTTCATCTTGCCTGTGCCGCTCGGTCATCGCTCATCTATATATTTATATGTACATATTCTTATTCCATCCCTTCACTTAGATTTGTGTGTTAGGAAGTTGTTGTGGAATTGTTAGATCACTTGTTAGATATTACTGCTCTGTCGAAACTAGAAGCACAAGCATTTCGCTACACTCACATTAACATCTGCTAACCATGTGCCTGTGACCAATATACTTGGATTTGATTTGATTTAATGATTATCGCTGATGTAGTAGTTGAATCCCAACACTAGATGGCAGACGATGTACAACATAACAACCGTTGGACTACTCTAGTGTATTACAGTAGCCTACTTCTCTTTGTCTAGAATAGACTAGTATCCACCTAGAGTGTATTGACCCACCGGTGGGTCAGTCTGAGTAACATAATAAAAACATCCTCATTAAAATCTCTCAGTTTAAACTAGACATGTCTGTTTTTTGCGTGGGCTGTGTCGTAATCTACCGTATCCCCCTATGGCGGCCTTCAGCATCTGCGGTGGAAGGTGGCTGAGCTACAGCGGTGTTTGTCAGACCATGAGGCATCCCAAAAATCGGTCTTCTCATGAAAACGTCTGTACAGTGCATTAGGAAAATATTCAGACCCCTTGACTTTTTCCAAATTGTGTCACTTTACAGCCCTGTTCTAAAATGGATTAAATGAAAAAAATCTTCATCAATCTACACACAATACTCCATAATGAAAAAGCACATTTTGTTTTTCTAAATGTATATTACAAAGAAAAAAATTATTTACATAAGTATTCAGACCCTTTGGTACTACAAACATTCTGCAGCGTTGAAGGTCCCCAAGAACACGGTGGCCTCCATCATTGTTAAATGGAAGAAGTTTTGTCATTTTGGGGTGTTGTGTGTAGATTGTTGAGGACAAAAAACAATTTAATACATTTTAGAATAAGGCTGTAACGTAACAAAATGTGGAAAAAGTGACGGGGTCTGAATACTTTCCAAAGATACTGTATATATATATTTATACCTAAAGGGGTCCTAAAATTCCAAATGAAATGAAATGAAATAGCTAAATGATCCATGGTATAACCATCTTAAAACAATTCCATATGTCAGCTTAGAACCCCTCCTCCCCCTTAACGACTTAGACTTTTAAGAATGAGTGTATTACATTAGCCTCATATCTTGACCAATGGAAAACTATATGAAAACTATTTCCATGACCTAATTGTGATTCTTAAAAAAAAAGATTTAACCTTTATTTAACTTGGCAAGTCAGTTAAGAACAAATTCTTATTTACAATGACAGCCTACCAAAAGGCAAAAGGCCTCCTGCGGGGCTGGGATTAAACATTTATTATTTAAAAATATAGGACAAAACACACATCACAACAAGAGAGACAGCACAACACTACATAAAGAGAGACCTTAGACGACAACATAGCAAGGCAGCAACACTTGACAACACAGCATGGTAGCAACACAACATGACAACAACATGGTAGCAACACAACATGGCAGCAGCACAACATGGTAGCAGCACAAAACAGGGTACAAACATTATTGGGCACAGACAACAGCACAAGGGCAAGAAGGTAGAGACAACAATACATCACGCAAAGCAGCCACAATTGTCAGTAAGAGTGTCCATGATTGAGTCTTTGAATGAAGAGATGGAGATAAAACTGTCCAGTTTGAGTGTTTGTTGCAGCTCGTTCCAGTCTCTAGCCGCAGCGAACTGAAAAGACGTGCAACCCAGGGATGTGTGTGCTTTGGGGACCTATAACAGAATGTGACTGGCAGAACGTGTGTTATATGTGGAGGATGAGGGCTGCGTAGATATCTCAGATAGGGGAGAGTGAGGCCTTAGAGGGTTTATAAATAAGCAACAACGGGTATACAGAGATGACCAGTTTACAGAAGAGTATAGAGTGCAGTGATGTGTCCTATAAGGAGCATTGGTAGCAAATCTGATGGCCGAATGGTAAAGAACATCTAGCCGCTCGAGAGCACCCTTACCAGCCGATCTGTAAATTACGTGTCCATAATCTAGCATGGGTAGGATGGTCATCTGAATCAGGGTTAGTTTGGCAGCTGGGGTGAAAGAGGAGCAATTACGATAGAGGAAACCAAGTATAGATTTAACTTTAGCCTGCAGGTTTGATATGTGCTGAAAGAAGGACGGTGTACATTCTAGCCATACTCCCAAGTACTTGTATGAGGTGACTACCTCAAGTTCTATACCCTCAGGGGTAGTAATCACACCTGTGGGGAGAGGAGTATTGTCACACCCTGACCGTAGAGAGCTTTTTATGTCTCTTTTTGGTTTGGTCAGGGTGTGATTTGAGTGGGCATTCTATGGTCAATGATTTTGTATTTCTATGTGTTGGGCCGGGTGTGGTTCTCAATCAGGGACAGCTGTCTATCGTTGTCTCTGATTGAGAACCATACTTAGGTAGCCTTTTTCCCACCTGTATTTGTGGGTAGTTGTCCATGTTTAGTTGTCTGTGAGCACTACATTGGCTTCACGTTTAGTTTGGATGTTTATTGTTTTGTTGGCGACATCGTTAATTAAAGAAGTATGTATGCTCACAATGCTGCGCTTTGGTCCACTGTTTCCACCTTAGACGATCGTGACAGGCATTCTTCTTACCAAACCTACCAAACGACATGACCTTTATTTTGGAGGTGTTCAGAACAATGTTAAGGGCAGAGAAAGATTGTTGGAAACAAAGAAAGCTTTGATGTAGAATGTTTAACACAAGCTACGGGGAGGGGACAGCTGAGTATAAGAATGTATCATCTGCATATAAATGTATGAGAGAGCTTCCTACTGCCTGAGCTATGTTGCTGATGTAAATTGAGAAGAACGTGGGGCTTAGGATCGAGCCTTGGGGTACACCCTTGGTGACATGCAGTGGCTGAGACAGCAGATGTTCTGACTTTATACAGTGCACTCTTTGAGAGAGGTAGTTAGCAAACCAGGCCAAAGACTGCTCAAAGACACCAATACTCCTTATCCGGCCCACAAGAATGGAATGGTCTACCGTATCAAAAGCTTAGGCAAAGTCAATGAAATAGCAGCACAGCATTTCTTAGAATCAAGGGCAATGGTGATAATTTAGGACCCTTAAGGTTGCAGTGACACATCCATAACCTGAGCGGAAACCAGATTGCATATCAGAGAGAATATTATAGACATCAAGGAAGTCAGTCAGTTGATTATTGACAAGTTTTTCCAACACTTTTGAGAAACAGGGAAAAATAGAAATTCTATCTCTACCCCTGACACATACCTTCCTGTATCCAATACAGTAGCCTACCAGTCGACAAGATGGAGTTATGACTGTATTGGTAAAACCACCATACAGCCTTATTAATTAGATGTTTTAGATCATCTATGTCTGTGTGTCATTTATTTCCCTGAGCCTCCTTTTGCCATTGAAATGTTCAGTCTGATCGTGTGGGTGTCTTGATACAACTTTAAATATAATTACATATACAGCCCTGATTGGTTGATAGGATCCTATAGACTCTAGAGCCTACCCCATTTATCCCTTCAAAGTAAGAAGAAACATATGCAAATAAAATTACTGATCATTGGTCAGAATAATCAGATCAGATTGTGATGTCATGATGTGGGCCAAAAACCCCATCCCACCTGAACAGGCTGAAATTCCAGATGTTTTAATTCCCTGTACATTCCACATACAGGGTCTGACAGTACAGGGAAGACAGCCTTCCTCTCTCCACATACAGAGCCTGATGTTACAGAGAACACATCCTTCCTCTCCCCACATACAGGGCCTGATGTTACAGGGAAGACAGCCTTCCTCTCTCTATATACAGGGCCTGACAGGACAGCGAAGACAGCCTTCCTCTCTCCACATACAGGGCCTGACAGGACAGGGAAGACAGCCTTCCTCTCTCCACATACAGGGCCTGACAGGACAGCGAAGACAGCCTTCCTCTCTCTACATACAGGGCCTGACAGGACAGGGAAGACAGCCTTCCTCTCTCTATATACAGGGTCTGACAGGACAGGGAAGACAGCCTTCCTCTCTCCACATACAGGGCCTGACAGGACAGCGAAGACAGCCTTCCTCTCTCTACATACAGGGCCTGACAGGACAGGGAAGACAGCCTTCCTCTCTCCAGAATCCAAGATGGCGTAGCAGTGTAGACGTGTATTTTTTAGTGCTCTCGTGCACATTGTATTTTTTCGTACTTCTTGTATATATTTATTATTTTTTTTTCTATCTCTTTTCGATTTTCAATTCGATTATACCTTCCGGTAACCTACCTCACCCAATGTGGTACGGAATCGCTATCATTTTTTATCTTTGGAACACATCCACGAACCCCCAGTAGCTAACCAGCTACAAGCTACCAGCTACAAGCTACTTAGCCATTTTTAACCGATGCTAGCAGCTTTTACCGTTGGAACTGTGGAACACATTCAAGAACCCCCAGTAGCTAACCAGCTACAAGCTACCAGCTACAAGCTACTTAGCCATTTTTAACCGATGCTAGCAGCTTTTACTTTCGGCACAGACACCAGCCCTGTTATTAGCCTGGATATTACTCACCAATTTAACAGCATCGGACTGTCTCTCGACAACAACGCCGGATCCCTGCCGTAATCCCTGAGCCACTACTTCTGATCCTCACAGCTAGCCTGCAGCTAACGCAGCTAGCACAGCTAGTGCCACTGCTACGAAGCTAGCATCAGTTAGCAAACACAATTCTACAATCACAACCTCTCTCTCGCCATCCGGCCTGGATTCTCTGTCGACACGTCCACATCTGGTCTGCAGACGAATACCCCATCCGCTGTACCCTCAACCGGCCTCCGTCTGAGCAGACCCCCTTCGTCTGAGCAGACTCACCCCCCCGGGCTACTAACTTTAAACACCGCGTGCTAGCTTAGCGGCGACTTCCCTGCTCCATCTACGGCTGCCCCCTGGACACTATGATCACCTGGCTACATAGCTGATGCCTGCCGGACTGTCCATTAATTTACGGTACTCCATTCTGTTTACTTGTGTTTTATCTGTCGGCTCTGTGTTTTAACTCAGGCTCTGTGTGTAGTTAATCCGACCCTCTCTGCCTAGTCGTCGCCATTTTTACCTGCTGTTGCTGTGTTAGCTGACTAGCTGCTGTTATCTCACCTGTTGTTTTAGCTAGCTCTCCCAATCAAGACCTGCAATCACTTTATGCCTTACTGTATGTCTCTGCCAAATATCAATATGCCTTGTATACTGTTGTTCAGGCTAGTTATCATAGTTATCATTGTTTTGGTTTGCAATGGACCCCGTAGTTCCACTCTCCGTACCTCTGATACCCCCTTCGTCCCACCTCCCACACATGCGGTGACCTCACCCATTGAGACCAGCATGTCCAGAGATACAACCTCTCTTATCATCACCCAGTGCCTGGGCTTGCCTCCGCTGTACCCGTGCCCCACCATACCCCTGTCTGCACATTATGCCCAGAATCTATTCTACCACGGCCATAAATCTGCTCCTTTTATTCCTTGTCTCCAACGCTCTAGGCGACCAGTTTTGATAGCCTTTAGCCGCACCCTCATCCTACTACTCCTCTGTTCCTCGGGTGATGTGGAGGTTAACCCAGGCCCTGCATGTCCCCAGGCACCCTCATTTGTTGACTTCTGTGATCGAAAAAGCCTTGGCCTCATGCATGTCAACATCAGAAGCCTCCTCCCTAAGTTTGTCTTACTCACCGCTTTAGCACACTGCCAACCCTGATGTCCTTGCCGTGTCTGAATCCTGGCTTAGGAAGGCCACCAAAAATTCTGAGATTTCCATACCCAACTATAACACTTTCCGTCAAGATAGAACTGCCAAAGGGGGAGGAGTTGCAATCTACTGCAGAGATAGCCTGCAAAGTTCTGTCATACTTTCCAGGTCTATGCCCAAACAGTTCGAACTTCTAATTTTAAAAATTAATCTCTCCAGAAATAAGTCTCTCACTGTTGCCGCCTGCTACCGACCCCCCTCAGCTCCCAGCTGTGCCCTGGACACCATCTGTGAATTGATCGCTCCCCATCTAGCTTCAGAGTTTGTTCTGTTAGGTGACCTAAACTGGGATATGCTTAACACCCCGGCAGTCCTACAATCTAAGCTAGATGCCCTCAATCTCACACAAATCATCAAGGAACCTACCAGGTACAACCCTAAATCCGTCAGCATGGGCACCCTAATAGACATTATCCTGACCAACCTGCCCTCCAAATACACCGCTGCTGTCTTCAATCAAGATCTCAGCGATCACTGCCTCATTGCCTGTATCCGCTGCGGGTCCGCGGTCAAACGACCACCCCTCATCACTATCAAACGCTCCCTAAAACACTTCTGCGAGCAGGCCTTTCTAATCGACCTGGCCCGGGTACCCTGGATGGATATTGACCTCATCCCGTCAGTTGAGGATGCCTGGTCATTCTTTAAAAGTTACTTCCTCACCATATTAGACAAGCATGCTCCGTTCAAAAAATGCAGAACTAAGAACAGATATAGCCCTTGGTTCACTCCAGACCTGACTTCCCTCGACCAGCACAAAAACATCCTGTGGCGAACTGCAATAGCATCGAAGAGCCCACGCGATATGCAACTGTTCAGGGAAGTCAGGAACCAATACACGCAGTCAGTCAGGAAAGCAAAGGCCAGCTTTTTCAAGCAGAAATTTGCATCCTGTAGCTCTAACTCCAAAAAGTTTTGGGATACTGTAAAGTCCATGGAGAACAAGAGCACCTCCTCCCAGCTGCCCACTGCACTGAGGCTAGGTAACACGGTCACCACCGATAAATCCGTGATGATCGAAGACTTCAACAAGCATTTCTCAATGGCTGGCCATGCCTTCCTCCTGGCGACTCCAACCTTGGCCAACAGCCCCCCCCCCCCCCCCCCCCCCCCCCCCCCCCCCCCCCCGCTGCTACTCGCCCAAGCCTCCCCAGCTTCTCCTTTACCCAAATCCAGATAGCAGATGTTCTGAAAGAGCTGGAAAACCTGGACCCATACAAATCAGCTGGGCTTGACAATCTGGACCCCCTATTTCTGAAACTGTCCACCGCCATTGTCGCACCCCCTATTACCAGCCTGTTCAACCTCTCCTTCGTATCATCTGAGATCCCCAAGGATTGGAAAGCTGCCGCGGTCATCCCTCTCTTCAAAGGGGGAGACACCCTGGACCCAAACTGTTACAGACCTATATCCATCCTGCCCTGCCTATCTAAGGTCTTCGAAAGCCAAGTCAACAAACAGATCACTGACCATCTCGAATCCCACCGTACCTTCTCCGCTGTGCAATCCGGTTTCCGAGCCGGTCACGGGTGCACTTCAGCCACGCTCAAGGTACTAAATGATATCATAACCGGCATCGATAAAAGACAGTACTGTGCTGCCGTCTTCATCGACCTGGCAAAGGCTTTCGACTCTGTCAATCACCATATTCTTATCGGCAGACTCAGTAGCCTCGGTTTTTCTAATGACTGCCTTGCCTGGTTCACCAACTACTTTGCAGACAGAGTTCAGTGCGTCAAATCGGAAGGCATGCTGTCCGGTCCTCTGGCAGTCTCTATGGGGGTACCACAGGGTTCAATTCTCGGGCCGACTCTTTTCTCTGTATATATCAATGATGTTGCTCTTGCTGCGGGCGATTCCCTGATCCACCTCTACGCAGACGACACCATTCTGTATACTTCTGGCCCTTCTTTGGACACTGTGATAACCAACCTCCAAACGAGCTTCAATGCCATTCAACACTCCTTCCGTGGCCTCCAACTGCTCTTAAACGCTAGTAAAACCAAATGCATGCTCTTCAACCGTTCGCTGCCTGCACCCGCACGCCCGACTAGCATCACCACCCTGGACGGTTCTGACCTAGAATATGTGGACATCTATAAGTACCTAGGTGTCTGGCTAGACTGCAAACTCTCCTTCCAGACTCATATCACACATCTCCAATCCAAAATCAGATCTAGAGTCGGCTTTCTATTTCGCAACAGAGCCTCCTTCACTCACGCCGCCAAACTCACCCTAGTGAAACTGACTATCCTACCGATCCTCGACTTCGGCGATGTCATCTACAAAATGGCTTCCAATACTCTACTCAGCAAACTGGATGCAGTTTATCACAGTGCCATCCGTTTTGTTACTAAAGCACCTTATTCGACCCACCACTGCGACCTGTATGCCCTAGTCGGCTGGCCCTCGCTACATGTTCGCCGTCGGACCCACTGGCTCCAGGTCATCTACAAGGCTATGCTAGGTAAAGTGCCGCCTTATCTCAGTTCACTGGTCACGATGGCTACACCCACCCGTAGCACGCGCTCTAGCAGGTGTATCTCACTGATCATCCCTAAAGCCAAAACCTCATTTGGACGCCTTTCCTTCCAGTTCTCTGCTGCCTGCGACTGGAACGAATTGCAAAAATCTCTGAAGTTGGAGACTTTTATCTCCCTCAACAACTTTAAACATCTGCTATCCGAGCAGCTAACCGATCGCTGCAGCTGTACATAGTCCATCGGTATATAGCCCACCCAATTTACCTACCTCACCCTCCCCATACTGCTTTTATTTCCTTTTCTGCTTTTTTTTGCACACCAGTATCTCTACTTGCACATGATCATCTGATGATTTACCACTCCAGTGTTAATCTGCTAAATTGTAATTATCTGATTTATTGCCTACCTCCTCATGCCTTTTGCACACATTGTATATAGATTCTCTTTTTTTCTTTTTTTCTACCATGTTATTGACTTGTTTATTGTTTACTCCATGTGTAACTCTGTGTTGTTGTCTGTTCACACTGCTATGCTTTATCTTGGCCAGGTCGCAGTTGCAAATGAGAACTTGTTCTCAACTAGCCTACCTGGTTAAATAAAGGTGAAAAAAAATAAAAAAAATAATAATAATATAACTACTGTAGTGGCTGTCCTCCAACACTACATGGTACTCCATCCACTATGAAACCCATGGTCTCATCCACCCTCACACATTCACTGCAATGTTTATCATTTGCATACGCACACTGTGGGTATAAACTCTCATTTCATTGGTTGGGACTTGTGTCTCATGGGCATTAAGCCAATCAGCTGTGACCTCTGGGGAGGAGTCAGGTATTCCCATCAGTTCCTCTGTGTTCTTGACTCTAGAGTGAAATGTGTAACAAGTTCATCTGGACAGTATGTGAAGGATCAATATCACCACACCAGAGTCCAATAGAGTTAGTAAGTGGTGATGAACAGAACACAAAGCAACATGTCATGTTATTGTTCTGTATACTGACAACCTGTGTATGATTTATTTACATTTTTTATTTAACTAGGCAAGTCAGTTAAGAACAAATTCTTATTTACAATGACGGCCTACCCCGGCAAAACCCGGACGACGCTGGGCCAATTGTGCGCCGCCCTATAGGACTCCCAATCACGTCCGGATGTGATGCAGCCTGAATAGTGTGCATAGATAGTGTGTATAGATAGTGTAAATAGAGTCTGATTCTGTTTCAGCTCTTCACCTGGACTATGAAGGTTAACACAAGGAACTGATACACTAAACCACACTAGACCATGAACATATACTGAACTCATGTAGGTAAATAAGACCACAAACTAAAAGGTTTTCCAAATATAGCATGGCTTCCTCTTCAGTCCACAGTAGAATATAATGGTTTATCCTCATTTATGGCATGGAAGGTTCCGTGTTTGTTACGTCAATAAGTCTGATTTTATAAATATTAATAAAATGTCTTTGTTCATTCATTTTCACCTTGCTAGTATTTCATTATGTTATTTCTGAGTTTTATTACTAGAAGTGTTTAATGATGTTATCATGACATGTTCCATTCTCCATTCAGACGTTAAATAACTCTCATTTGGTTATGCACACTGTGGATATCACATCTCATTTCATTGGTCCGCTCCCATTGGCATTAAGCCAATCTCCTGTGACCTGTTAGAAAGAGGGAAGTCCATGTATGTCTGTCAAATGAAATCAAATTGTATTAGTCACATGCGCCGAATTCAACAGGTGTAGACCTTACAGTGAAATGCTTGCTTACAAGCCCCTAACCAACAATGCGGTTTAAAAAATACGAATAAGAAATAAAATAAACAAGTAATTAAAGAGCAGCAGTAAAATAACAATAGTGTGACTGTATAGAGGGGGTACCAGTAAAGAGTCCATGTGCGGGGGCACCGGTTAGTCGAGGTAATTGAGAGAATGTGTACATGTAGGTAGAGTTATTAAAGTGACTATGCATAGATGATAAAAACAGAGAGTAGGGGGGTCGGGCAATGCATATAGTCTGGGTAGTCATTTGATTAGATGTTCAGGAGTCTCATGGCTTGGGGGTAGATGCTGTTTAGAAGCCTCTTGGAACTAGACTTGGCGCTCTGGTACCCCTTGACGTGCTGTAGCAGAGAGAACAGTCTATGACGAGGGTGGCTGGAGTCTTTTACAATTTTTAGGTCCTTCCTCTGACACCGCCTGATATAGAGGTCCTGGATGGCAGGAAGCTTGGCCACAGTGATGTACTGGGCCATACGCACCTCCCTCTGTAGTGCCTTGCGGTCGGAGGCCGAGCAGTTGCCATACCAGGCAGTGATGCAAAGGTGTTACTTTTGTCCAGGTGGGAAATGGCAGTGTGGAGTGCAATAGAGATTGCATCATCTGTGGATCTGTTAGGGTGGTATGCAAATTGGAGTGGGTCTACGGTTTCTGGGATAATGGTGTTGATGTGATCCATGACCAGCCTTTCAAAGCACTTCACAGCTACAGACGTGAGTGCTACGGATCGGTAGTCATTTAGGCAGGTTACCTTAGTGTTCTTGGGCACAGGCACTATGGTGGTCTGCTTAAAACATGTTGTTATTACAGAGAGGTTGAAAATGTCAGTGAAGACACTTGCCAGTTGGTCAGCGCATGCTCACAGTACATGTCCTGGTAATCCGTCTGGCCCTGCGGCCTTGTGAATGTTGACCTGTTTAACGGTCTTACTCACATCGGCTGCGGAGAGCGTGATCACACAGTCGTCGAACAGCTGGTGCTCTCATGCATGTTTCAGTGTTATTTGCCTCGAAGCGAACATAGAAGTAGTTTAGCTCGTCTGGTAGGCTCGTATCACTGGGCAGCTCTCGACTGTGCTTCCCTTTGTAGTCTGTAATGGTCTGCAAGCCCTGCCACATCGTGATGAGCATTGGAGCTGCTGTAATATGATTCAAATTTAGTCCTGTATTGACGCTTTGCCTGTTTGATGGTTCGTCGGAGGGCAGAGCGGGATTTCTTATAAGCATCCGGGTTAGAGTCCCGCTCCTTGAAAGCGGCAACTCTGGCCTTTAGCTCAGTGAGGATGTTGCCTGTAATCCATGGCTTCTGGTTGAGGTATGTACGTACAGTCACTGTGGGGACAACGTCATCAATGCACTTATTGATGAAGCCAATGACTGACATGGTGTACTCCTCAATGCCATCGGAGGAATCCCAGAACATATTCCAGTCTGTGCTAGCAAAACAGTCCTGTAGCTTAGCATCTGCTTCATCTGACCACTTTTTTATCGACCAAGTCACTAGTGATTCCTGCTTTAGTTTTTGCTTGTAAGGAGGAATCAGGAGGTTAGAATTATGGTCAGATTTGCCAAATGGAGGGCGAGGCAGAGCTTTGTATGCGTCTCTGTGTGTGGAGGTGAAGTGGTCTTGAGTTTTTTTCCCTCTGGTTGCATATTTAACATACTGATAGGAATTTGGTAAAACGGATTTAAGTTTCCCTGCATTAAAGTCCCCGGGCCACTAGGAGCGCCACCTCTGGTTGAGCGTTTTCCTGATTGCTTAGCTCATTGAGTGTGGTCTTAGTGCCAGCATCTGTCTGTGGTGGTATGTAGACAGCTACGAAAAATACAGATGAAAACTCTCTAGGTAGATAATGTGGTCTACAGCTTGTCATGAGATACTCTACCTCATGCGAGCAAAACTTTGAGACTTCCTTAGATATCGTGCACCAGCTGTTGTTTACAAATATACATAGACCACCCCCCTTGTCTTACCAGACGCTGCTGTTCTATCCTGCCGATACAGCGCATAACCAGCCAGCTGTATGTTGATAATGTCGTCGTTCAGCCATGACTCCGTGAAACACAAGATAGTACAGTTTTTAAATGTCACGTCCTCTTTTTCTCCGTCTTCTCTTCACGCAACGGGGATTTGGGCCTGTTCCCTGGAAAGCAGTATGTCGTTCACGTTGGGCTAGTCAGACTAATTAAAAGAAAAAAAAGCTTTTGCCAGTTCGTGGTGAGTAATCGCTGTTCTGATGTCCAGAAGTTATTTTCCGTCATAAGTGACGGTAGCAGCAACATTATGTACACAATAAGTAAAAAAATAAGTTACAAACAACGCAAAATAACAATGAATAAAACCACAGTTGGTTAGGTGCACGTAAAACGTCAGCCACCTTCTCCGGCGCCATGATACATGATTGGTTCTTTTGTATTCCACCCCCCCCCCCCCCCCCACCCCGTATTCTACCCCCCTCCTCTGTATTCTACCCCTTCCCCCATTCCTGCCCGTTACCCCGTCTGCAAATGATAATAAAACACCTGTCTAATGAAGTGTATGCTCTGCACTTAACAAAACACCAGAAATATCCATTTAATTTTGAGACATTTGTTTGGGATTCCTTCCATTTCAAAATAATTAATTAAAATGTATTTAAAATTTAAACCTGTATAAAGTTCAGTTGTATAGTAGCCTAAATTATCATGGCATTATGCTAATGAGAAGCATCAATCCCCCAAAATATACAATATTACTTTTTTGTTTTACTTGAACTTTTGTGCAGTTGAACAGAAATGTACAAGATGTTGACAACGTATTCTCCATCTTGTCTCTCTCCATCTAAAATGGAGGAGAATTAAGGACCTAAAAGCAATAATATTTAAAGCAGCTGATAACAACTTTATGGGTTACATGTCTCTCTCCATCTGGACCTAAAATCAGAACATATTCAAAGCAGCTGATAATCAGTTAAAGTGTTATATTTGTTAAGGTCAGAGTAGTTGGAGCGAGACTGACGGTCCATTGTCACGGGTCTGGTCAGAACAGTATTTAAAAGGTCACGTCTCCCAGCTTCAGAAGGCTCTGACCATCACAGGGAAGACCCTTCACTCTCACCTTTCAACAAAGAAGACCCTTCACTCACCTCTCAACAGGAAAGACCCTTCACTGTCACCTCTCAACACGATAGACCATTCACTCACCTCTCAACAAAGAAGACCCTTCACTCACCTCTCAACAGGAAAGACCATTCACTGTCTCCTCTCAACACGATAGACCATTCACTGTCTCCTCTCAACACGATAGACCATTCACTGTCTCCTCTCAACAGGAAAGACCATTCACTGTCTCCTCTCAACACGATAGACCATTCACTGTCTCCTCTCAACACGATAGACCATTCACTGTCACCTCTCAACAGGAAAGACCATTCACTGTCTCCTCTCAACAGGAAAGACCATTCACTGTCTCCTCTCAACATGATAGACCATTCACTGTCACCTCTCAACAGGAAAGACCATTCACTGTCTCCTCTCAACACGATAGACCATTCACTGTCTCCTCTCAACAGGAAAGACCATTCACTGTCTCCTCTCAACACGATAGACCATTCACTGTCTCCTCTCAACATGATAGACCATTCACTGTCACCTCTCAACAGGAAAGACCATTCACTGTCTCCTCTCAACACGATAGACCATTCACTGTCTCCTCTCAACATGATAGACCATTCACTGTCACCTCTCAACAGGAAAGACCATTCACTGTCTCCTCTCAACACGATAGACCATTCACTGTCACCTCTCAACAGGAAAGACCATTCACTGTCTCCTCTCAACACGATAGACCATTCACTGTCTCCTCTCAACATGATAGACCATTCACTGTCTCCTCTCAACACGATAGACCATTCACTGTCTCCTCTCAACATGATAGACCATTCACTGTCTCCTGTCAACATGATAGACCATTCACTGTCTCCTCTCAACACGATAGACCATTCACTGTCTCCTCTCAACACGATAGACCATTCACTGTCTCCTCTCAACACGATAGACCATTCACTGTCTCCTCTCAACACGATAGACCATTCACTGTCTCCTCTCAACAGGTAAGACCATTCACTGTCTCCTCTCAACACGATAGACCATTCACTGTCTCCTCTCAACATGATAGACCATTCACTGTCTCCTCTCAACATGATAGACCATTCACTGTCTCCTCTCAACATGATAGACCATTCACTGTCACCTCTCAACACGATAGACCATTCACTGTCTCCTCTCAACACGATAGACCATTCACTGTCACCTCTCAACACGATAGACCATTCACTGTCTCCTCTCAACACGATAGACCATTCACTGTCACCTCTCAACACGATAGACCATTCACTGTCACCTCTCAACACGATAGACCATTCACTGTCACCTCTCAACACGATAGACCATTCACTGTCTCCTCTCAACATGATAGACCATTCACTGTCACCTCTCAACACGATAGACCATTCACTGTCTCCTCTCAACATGATAGACCATTCACTGTCTCCTCTCAACATGATAGACCATTCACTGTCTCCTCTCAACACGATAGACCATTCACTGTCTCCTCTCAACACGATAGACCATTCACTGTCTCCTCTCAACACGATAGACCATTCACTGTCACCTCTCAACACGATAGACCATTCACTGTCTCCTCTCAACACGATAGACCATTCACTGTCTCCTCTCAACACGATAGACCATTCACTGTCTCCTCTCAACAGGAAAGACCATTTACTGTCACCTCTCCACAACTCAAAATCCACTTGTCTGACTCTCTAGAGGTGAGCTAAACGTAATGGGGGAGCAGTATGTCTCTTCATCAGTCTGTGTCAGCTATATCTTTTAGTCAAGGGGAGAGTGGGGTATGTTCAGCCACTTTAGGATAAGTGGCTGATGGTGTCCTGTTATGATGCTTGATAGGTCAAAGTTTAATTCATGGAATGGGGGTGTGGTATATTGTATAAATAAAGTATGCCTACATTCAGATATAGATCTCTCTGTTCAATATCACCCTCCCTTCCGTTTATTGACCAGCTGTCTGGGACAGGGATGTTATTTCCATGTGCCAATTCGTAGGCAAGTTCTCTGCATTTGAGGCTACAAAGCCCATGAAACTGGTCCGTGAGATTCTTGATATGATTATCAAGCTCAGACTCCATGTCATCAGATAAGACCTTGTGTTCCACTCTTTTAGACAGGTGTATGTTCATTTGTATTGGTCATATGTACAGGATACACATGGTATACAAGTCCAACGACAAAATGCTTACTTGCAGGTTCCTTCTGGACAATGCAACAACAAAAATGAATAATAAAATATATGAACATAAAGTAGATGGCTCAGTAGAATAGAATAAACATTTTAGCATACATATAATACAGGAAGGCACAGTGCAGTATTTAACGATCATAAATAAGAGTCTGGTAACAGCAGTTGTGATGTGTGTGAAGTATGAATGTGTGTGTGTATAAGTGTGTGTGTATAAGTGGATGAGTGGATGTCTGTGTGGGAGTGCATGAGTTCTAAAGTGCGGAGAATCAGAGCAGGTGGTCCGTCCAGTTCAAGTGTTCAGCAGTCTGATGGCTTGTCGACAGAAACTGTCTCGAAGCCTCTTGGTATCAGACCTCATGCTCTGATACCGTCTGTAAACAACTGGTGCCTGGGGGGTGTGGGGTCCTTGACGATGCTGCGGGCCTTCCTCAGGCACCGTTTAGAGTAGATGTCCTGGATGAGTGGTAACAAGTTCCCAGTGATGTACTGGGCCATCTTCACCAGCCTGCTGGAGGCCCAAGTTCCCAGTGATGTACTGGGCCGTCTTCACCAGCCTGCTGGAGGCCCAAGTTCCCAGTGATGTACTGGGCGGTCTTCACCAGCCGCTGGAGGCCCAAGTTCCCAGTGATGTACTGGGCCGTCTTCACCAGCCTGCTGGAGGCCCAAGTTCCCAGTGATGTACTGGGCCGTCTTCACCAGCCGCTGGAGGCCCAAGTTCCCAGTGATGTACTGGGCCGTCTTCACCAGCGCTGGAGGGCCTTGCGGTCGTGGACGGAGCATTTCCCGTACCAGACCGTGATGCAACCAGTCAGGACGCTTTCGATGGTGCAGCAGTAGTATACGAAGAGTTCCTGGGGTGGCATGCGGGATTTCTTCAGCCGCCTTAGGAAGTAGAGACGCTGTTGTGGCCTCTTGACAAGTGTGGTGGTTGTTGGTCCATGTCAAGTCCTTGGTGATGGGGATGCAGTGGAGGAAAAAGTACTTGGGTAAAAGTAAAGATACCCTGATAAAAAATGACTCGGGTAAAAGTGAAAGTCACCCAGTAAAATACTACTTAAGTATAAGTTTAAAAGTATTCGTTTTTTAAATATATTTAAGTCTCAAAGTAAAAATAATTGCTAAAATATACTTAATAAGTATCAAAAGAAAAAGTAAAGGTATAAATCATTTCAAATTCAGCAAACCAGACTGCACAATTATTTATTTACATTTTTTATGGAGAGCCAGGGTCAATCTCCTGTACCCTGTCAATCTACTGTACCCTATAGCTAGAAATGGGTTATTGAGATTTATAGTTACAGTGGCCAGAATGAATGCGAAGACACTTAGTGCCCTCTGAAATGAACATGTGCTTGACTCCTCTTTAATTTGCATCTCTGTTTTATCCTTTCCAGCATTTCCCCTGGACAGCCATGAAGATGAAAATTAAGCAGACCTTCATTTTGGCCATTTTGCTTTTTCAACTGACCATCTCGGTTGAAGGAGGGGTAAGTGACTTTAAATAATTCATCTCCTAATCTACTAGTATGATATTTACCGTCTCGTTAGTAGGTATTCAACAAAAGTGAGAAACGTTTTGGCTCATTGAACATGTTTTTTATTGAAATAGTTACTGTTTTGTTATGACTCAATTGCCTCTCTGCTTTACTAACAGGGGACTGGGTCTGGGCCAGTTCAACAGGTAAAACAACCAGAACTACAAACACTACAGTATTCATTTACTGAATAATATGACATAATGTGTGCTGGAAGCCCATTTAAAAACTATTTATTCAAGTAATGTCCTTATGATAAAGCATTTGTAGTTTTATTAATTTAGTTACACAGAGACAGGAAACAACCACCCACAAATCCCCAACACAAAACAAGCCACCTATATATGATTCCCAATCAGAGACAACACAAAACACCTGCCTCTGATTGGGAACCATATTAGGCCAAACATAGACACAGACAAACTAGACACACAACATAGAATGCCCACCCAGCTCACGTCCTGACCAACACTAAAACAAGCAAAACACACAAGAACTATGGTCAGAACGTGACAGGTACATTAGCATTATACATTGTCAATGAATACAATGAAATCGTTGCCTGAGTTTGTTAACTACTTTTTAAAAGATATGGATTTTGTGATTTACAGGAAAAGATCAATGTAAATAGCAATTAGCGTCAGACAATGCAGGTATTACTTGTTCCTATAATGATTCTATTTATTTATTTAATCATCTTTTAGGAGTATCATTTTGGGGATATCATCAAATTTGATCGAACTGGATTCAACCACTATGCAATTTGGGTGGGTGATAAAGTGTTTGGCAATCCCAATAGAAGACAAAATGGACAAGATATTTTTCACTTCCCAGGTAAGTTTAAAATATTAACAATATAAAACATGAGCCTATACAATCCAAAATATTACTATAAAGTCACAAATTACAAAAATGTCTGATTTCATTTCCATTTCTCTATCAGGTGAGATAGTCTCTACAGTTACAAAATGTGCATTTGCTTCACTGGAAGCAGTTAAAGGCAGAAGTACCCCTGTGGTGGACAATTATCTAGATGGAAAAAAAGATATCAGAACGGATGCACAGATGATTCAAGATATTGTGACCCTGAATAACGATTGTGGGAGATACTTTGTTATCAAGAACAATTGTGAGCATATTGCCACAACTATTCGCTACGGTGAGGCTGTCTGCTTACAGGTACGTGTATTCATTTAATCAGACTCTGAATAGGCTATACATCTGAAGTGTGTAGTGAACTTCCATTCCATCAAACACAAACTCTCTTTGTTGTCTTGACAACTGGATTTTGGGGATTTTGTATATGGATCAATCTATTACTGAGCATATTTAAATGAGGTGAAGGCTAGCCATCAACGTAGCTAGAACCATGACGGCATTATGTTTATAACCTGGGACACATTCAATTGATTAAACGTTTGGCTACGTTTCACAACGGTTTGTACTGAACGACAACGGTGCGCACCATTCTTCAATGTTCTTTGAGGTGTTTTTGCTCCCATCTGGTGGGGTGTGTGTCCTGATTAATATGGGTATGACCATTTAAAATGGCAAAACTTGAGCCGTGTCATACTGAAAACTATTGCCTTCTCAGAGACCATATTCACAGCATTCTTTAACTGGTCTTTCAGTACAGCACCATTTCCATTCAATTAAAAATTGTACAACATTGGCCCCTGCTGAACGCTGTCCTGATTTTTCTCTCCTTCAACGGTCCTTAGCAAGGTTCCAATATCGTTACTGAAACTCTGGCGAGCTTCTGCTGTGTCACCAATAGAGTTGCCGAAACACTCAAGAAGAATCAGAAGAGGGGGCGTGGCAGAAGAGGTCTTGGTCTCCTGCGTGATGAATCGCGCGCCAACCAGGGTGCACCAGCTGCTTGAATTCTAAACCTCTCAGATGTTCTCTCTCTCTTCCATCCTCTCTGTCTCTGTATGAAGTGAGGTCTAAACCTCTCAGATGGTCTCTCTCTCTTCCATCCTCTCTGTCTCTGTATGAAGTGAGGTCTAAACCTTTCAGATGTTCTCGCTCTCTTCCATCCTCTCTGTCTCTGTATGAAGTGAGGTCTAAACCTCTCAGATGTTCTCTCTCTCTCCCATCCTCTCTGTCTCTGTATGAAGTGAGGTCTAAACCTCTCAGATGTTCTCTCTCTCTCCCATCCTCTCTGTCTCTGTATGAAGTGAGGTCTAAACCTCTCAGATGTTCTCTCTCTCTTCCATCCTCTCTGTCTCTATATGTAGTGAGGTCTAAACCTCTCAGATGTTCTCTCTCTCTTCCATCTTCTCTGTCTCTATATGTAGTGAGGTCTAAATCTCTCAGATGTTCTCTCTCTCTTCCATCCTCTCTGTCTCTGTATGAAGTGAGGTCTTAATAATAATAAAACATGAGCAAGAATTCTGTTTCCTGTCTGTTTTATTGTCGGTTGACTGCATCCACATCCATTGTTGAGACTATACACTGCTTAAAATGGATAAAGGGCTTGTAAGCTGTCAATTAAGAGTACATTTAAAAAATATATGTTATAACTCACTTATTAACATTCATCTCGCGTTAAGTGATTTATTGGTAATATGGTGTTTTACTGTAAGATGAGGAAATGTTGGAGACTTCACTGTCAGCAGCATGTGGACACGATTATCACTGATGTAATAGTTGAATCCCAACACTAGATGGCAGACAATGTACAACCTAAAGACCTTTGGTCTAGTGGTCTCAAATTCAATGCTGGACCTTCGTGCCAGTTTGACTGCATTTTTTAAATTCTTCCCTTCTAATCAGGGACTGATTTATACCTGGGACACCAGGTGGATGCAATTACTTATCAGGTAGAACAGAAAACCAGCAGTAATCTGGACATCCAGGGTAGTTTTGGATACCCCTGGTCTAGTGTATTACAGTGGACTATTTATAATGAAAAACTACATGATAACTAATTGATTACTAGGTGATAACGAATTGAAAACTTTATGATAACTAATTGATAACTGGAGGGTATACGTCAGGTATGATGGAGGGTACATAAGGTATGATGGAGGGTACACAGTAGGTATGATGGAGGTTATACAGCAGGTATGATGGAGGGTACACAGTAGGTATGATGGAGGGTACACAGTAGGTATGATGGAGGGTATACAGCAGGTATGATGGAGGGTATACAGTAGGTACGATGGAGGGTATACAGCAGGTACAATGGAGGGTATACATCAGGTATGATGGAGGGTACATAAGGTATGATGGAGGGTATACAGTAGGTATGATGGAGGGTATACAGTAGGTATGATGGAGGGTATACATCAGGTATGATGGAGGGTATACAGTAGGTATGATGGAGGGTACATAAGGTATGATGGATGGTATACAGTAGGTATGATGGAGGGTATACAGTAGGTATGATGGAGGGTATACAGCAGGTATGATGGAGGGTATACAGTAGGTATACTGGAGGGTATACAGTAGGTATGATGGAGGGTATACATCAGGTATGATGGAGGGTACATAAGGTATGATGGATGGTATACAGTAGGTGTGATGGAGGGTATACAGCAGGCATGATGGAGGGTATACAGCAGGTATGATGGAGGGTATACAGTAGGTATGATGGAGGGTATACAGCAGGCATGATGGAGGGTATACAGCAGGTATGATGGAGGGTATACAGTAGGTATGATGGAGGGTATACAGTAGGTGTGATGGAGGGTATACATCAGGTGTGCTGGAGGGTATACATCAGGTATGATGGAGGGTACATAAGGTATGATGAAGGGTATACATCAGGTATGATGGAGGGTACATAAGGTGGGATGGAGGGTATACAGTAGGTATGATGGAGGGTATACAGCAGGTATGATGGAGGGTATACAGTAGGTATGATGGAGGGTATATAAGGTATGATGGAGGGTATACAGCAGGTATGATGGAGGGTATACAGTAGGTATACTGGAGGGTTTACAGTAGGTATGATGGAGGGTATACAGCAGGTGTGATGGAGGGTATACAGTAGGTATGATGGAGGGTATACAGTAGGTATGATGGAGGGTATACAGTAGGTATGATGGAGGGTATACAGTAGGTATGATGGAGGGTATACAGCAGGTATGATGGAGGGTATACAGCAGGTATGATGGAGGGTATACAGCAGATATGATGGAGGGTATACAGTAGGTATGATGGGAACTCTCTACTAGGCACAGATGAATATCCTCCTTAATCCCACAATTCAATGGGAAGGCATCAAGTCAGAGTTCCAACAATGGGCCTCAGTAGATAGACAGCAAAGAGTGTCAGGGGCCAACCAATAGCATTCCACTGCATATAGGCTGGATTCTCAAGCCAAACAGGTTCCTGCAACACGTCATCAGAACATGTATCTGAATGCAGCATGCACTGAGATCCCCATCCCCAGACACAGAGGGGGACAAAGACTGGACTGAGATCCCCATCCCCAGACACAGAGGGGGACAAAGACTGGACTGAGATCCCAGCTCGCTCCACCAGAGGCAGGGTGCCGGGCGGAAGACCGGCGCTACTGTGCTGGGGGTGTAGGAGCCAGTGGGGTCCTGCTGGTTCGAAAATGTCTGGAGGAGCCAGTCTCTACAGGGATTTGTCCAGGCCAGTCTCTACAGGGATCTCTCCAGGCCAGCACCGTCTACAGGGATTTGTCCAGGCCAGTTTCTGCAGGGATTTGTCCAGACCAGTCTCTACAGGGATCTGTCCAGGCCAGTCTCCACAGGGATCTGTCCAAGGCCAGTCTCTACAGGGATCTGTCCAAGGCCAGTCTCTACAGGGATCTGTCCAAGGCCAGTCTCTACAGGGATCTGTCCAAGGCCAGTCTCTACAGGGATCTGTCCAAGGCCAGTCTCTACAGGGATCTGTCCAGGCCAGTATCTACAGGGATCTGTCCAGGACAGTCTCTACAGGGATTTGTCCAGGCCAGTCTCTACAGGGATTTGTCCAGGCCAGTCTCTACAGGGATTTGTCCAGGCCAGTCTCTACAGGGATCTGTCCAGGTGTAACAGCAGCCTTCCCTCTCTTCACGAGAAGAGAGGGTGTAACAGGGATCAGACCAACACGCAGCGTAGCCAGTGCTCAACATGTTTAATTAAACGAATAAACAGTGAACACTTACAAATACAAAATAACAAAATGTGGCAAACCGATACAGCCCTATCTGGTGCAGAGAAAACAGAGACAGGAAACAACCACCCACAATCCCCAACACAAAACAAGCCACTTATATATGATTCCCAATCAGAGACAACACAAAACATCTGCCTCTGATTGAGAACCATATTAGGCCAAACATAGAAACATAAAAACTAGGCACACAACATAGAATGCCCACCCAGCTCACGTCCTGACCAACACTAAAACAAGCACAACACACAAGAACTTTGGTCAGAACGTGACACCAGGCCAGTCTCTACAGGGATTTGTACAAGCCAGTCTCTACAGGGATTTGTCCAGGCCAGTCTCTACAGGGATTTGTCCAGGCCAGTCTCTACATGGATTTGTCCAGGCCAGTCTCTACAGGGATTTGTCCAGGCCAGTCTCTACAGGGATTTGTCCAGGCCAGTCTCTACAGGGATCTGTCCAAGCCAGTCTCTACAGGGATTTTTCCAGGCCAGTCTCTACAGGGATCAGACAAACTAGACACACAACATAGAATGCCCACCCAGCTCACGTCCTGACCAACACGAATACAAGCATAACACACAAGAACTATGGTCAGAACGTGACAGTACCCCCCTCCTGAGGTGCGGACTCCGAACGCACCCCCTAAAACTCAAGGGGAGGGTCTGGGTGGGCATCTGTCCACGGTGGCGGCTCCGGCGCAAGACGAGGCCACCACTCCACCATTGTCTTTGTCCCCCTCCTTAGCGTCCTTTGAGTGGCGACCCTCGCCCCAGACCTTGGCCTAGGAATCCTCACCTTGGCCTAGGAATCCTCACTCCTCACTAGATTGAGGAGACAGCTCAGGACAGAGAGGTAGCTCAGGACAGAGAGGTAGCTCAGGACAGAGAGGTAGCTCAGGACAGAGAGGCAGCTCTGGACTGAAGGGCAGCTCCGGACTAATGGCAGCTCCGGACTGAGGGGCAGCTCCGGACTGAGGGGCAGCTCCGGACTGAGGGGCAGCTCCGGACTGAAGGGCAGCTCATGACTGAAGGGCAGCTCATGACTGGAGGGCAGCTCATGACTGGAGGGCAGCTCATGACTGGAGGGCAGCTCATGACTGGGGGGCAGCTCATGACTGGAGGGCAGCTCATGACTGGAGGGCAGCTCATGACTGGAGGGCAGCTCATGACTGGAAGGCAGCTCATGACTGGAGGGCAGCTCATGACTGGAGGGCAGCTCATGACTGGCAGGCAGCTCTGGCAGCTCATGACTGGCGGGCGGCTCTGGCAGCTCCTGACTGGCGGGCGGCTCTGGCAGCTCCTGACTGGCGGGCGGCTCTGGCAGCTCCTGACTGACGGGCGGCTCTGGCAGCTCCTGACTGGCTGGCGGCTCTGGCAGCTCCTGACTGACGGACGGCTCTAATGGCTCGGGACAGGCGGGCGGCTCTGATGGCCCGGGACAGACGGGCGGCTCTGACGGCTCGGGGCAGACGGATGGCTCAGATGGCGCTGGGCAGACGGATGGCTCAGATGGCGCTGGGCAGACTGACGGCTCAGATGGCGCTGGGCAGGCAGGCAGCTCAGACGGCGCTGGGCAGGCAGGCAGCTCAGACGGCGCTGGGCAGGCAGGGAACTCAGACGGCGCTGGACAGGCAGGCAACTCAGACGGCGCTGGGCAGGCAGGCACTAAAACAAGCACAACACACAAGAACTATGGTCAGAACGTGACACCAGGCCAGTCTCTACAGGGATTTGTCCAAGCCAGTCTCTACAGGGATTTGTCCAGGCCAGTCTCTACAGGGATTTGTCCAGGCCAGTCTCTACAGGGATTTGTCTAGGCCAGTCTCTACATGGATTTGTCCAGGCCAGTCTCTACAGGGATCTGTCCAAGCCAGTCTCTACAGGGATTTGTCCAGGCCAGTCTCTACAGGGATCTGTCCAGCCCAGTCTCTACAGGGATCTGTCCAAGCCAGTCTCTACAGGGATCTGTCCAAGCCAGTCTCTACAGGGATTTGTCCAGGCCAGTCTCTACAGGGATCTGTCCAGGCCAGTCTCTACAGGGATTTGTCCAGGCCAGTCTCTACAGGGATCTGTCCAGCCCAGTCTCTACAGGGATTTGTCCAGGCCAGTCTCTACAGGGATTTGCCTAGGCCAGTCTCTACAGGGATTTGTCCAGTCCAGTCTCTACAGGGATCTGTCCAGGCCAGTCTCTACGTATAGAGATAACACTGGGTCACCTGAGTGGATAGGTGAAGGGAACATCTGTGAGGACTTGTATGTCTATTAAGATCTGATTTGTTTACAGTATTTTTTTGTTTTCTGCCCTGTAACAAATCCAAGTTTTTATTGTTCATGATAATGTGATATGATTTGCATAGATACAGTGCTGTGATGCTTTGGCTGGAAAACAATTGGCACTGTTTCTTTTAACATTCATTTGAATTTCATGTAATATTGTACATTTTGTGTCATTTGTTTGTGTAGCTATCACAAATGTACCTACAGGTGTAGGATCTTAATTTGATCACTATTTTGTTGCTGAGGATTTTGATGCACAGCAGGAAAAGTAAACTAGTAGTGTATTCAAGGTTTAAAAAAGCTTCTAAAGTTTACAATTTCCTCTTTAAATGTCAGACTTGATTTGCCCTAACAAAAAATATGTCTCAACCTCCAAATCCATTCATTATAATCCATCCATTCATTATAATCCACACAATAATTCACATTTTATGTTGCGAAACTGCTCAACATAAGATCCAACATCTGTAGCTGTGCATGTAGAGACAGCAAATGATACACTTCAACACTGCAGCCACCAACAACACCAGCAGAAGTACATGAAAGCAAACTCATTTTGCTGTTCATAAATGATCATTTGATGCAATCACGATGATTACAACTGCTTCTGTATTTGTATTTATTAGGGATCCCCATTAGCTGGCAGCAGCTACTCTTCCTGGGGTCCAAACACATTAAGGCACTTGATTGTTACATTGTTACTCCACTACATACGAGGCTGTGCCATGTTCCGATGAGCGTTAAAAGTAAACAGTCTCCATGGTAAGTTGTCAACACAGCCAAGTGTATATCCTTTAGTAACCCCGGCAAATAATGATTCAGGTTGAACATGGTTCAGCAGGTGTCCTGTTAATTAGTTAACGTCATCGTCTCCCTGTCAGGACGGAAGTCTCCTGTGTAGCACAGTGGGAACTCTCACACCCCACTGTCTCGGTGTCATTTGAAGAAGGGCAGGATTCAGTATGAGCAACTATCCTCAATCTAGAGACTGTAGTTACTAGTTCGTGTTGAACAAAAACACAATGGTTTGCCTGTGGTAACAGCAACCCAGATAATGGGAAACATTCACATATTAACATAAAGGAACATTTTCATCAGGTTCCCACTTGATTGTGAGATGACAAGAATTAAAATGTTCACAGGACCTTAGAATGTTCTCCGAACATGCTTAGAATGGTTAAATCAAGATTCATGTTCCAATTGTTATTTTATTTATTAAATTTTTTTGGGATCCCCCATCAGCCAACTCCAATGGTGACACCTAGTCTTCCTGGGGTCCGACAAAAAAGTTATTCTAAAAAAGGGAAGAACTAACTTATAAGGGTAGAAAAGGGCTATAATTATATTTACATAATATTTAGGCTACTTTAATGCATAGTGCAATGCACCCCAATGCAATGTAACACAATCCACACCCCAGTCATGATTGGCTCATTAAAAACCTCTTAACAATGAGGTGCTGCCAAGGCCCCAGACCCCGTAACTCTCTGCCCTGGTGACCCCCTAGACAATGGTGGATTAAATAAATATTCAACAGCCTAATTCAATATTGAACAGATGAGATTCTGATTGGCTCTTTTAGGAGGAAGCTGCTGGGATACACAGGGGCTGTTGAACACGTTACACAAAAAACTCAAGATACTCACACACACAAACACACACTAACACTTAATGCACAAAACATAGATATATATTTTTTTCTTTCTTAAAACTGCATTTTTGGATAAGGGCTTGTAAGTAAGCATTTCACTGTAAGGTCTACCTACACCTGTTGTATTCGGCGCAAGTGACAAATAACATTTGATTTGATTTGATATGGAATGCAGTCTATGGCCATGCACTTGCAAAGTTAATGTATCCTCCCATTTTTCTAAATTTTCTCCTAAAATGACACCCAAATCTAACTGCCTGAGGACCTGAAGCAAGGATATGCATATTCTTGATACCATTTGAAAGGAAACACTTTGAAGTTTGTGTAAATGTGAAATGAATGTAGGAGAATATAACACATTAAATCTGGTAAAAGATAATGCAAAGAGAAAAATATGTTTTTTTTGTATTGTTTTTGTACCATCATCTTTGAAATGCAAGAGAAAGGCCATAATGTATTATGCCAGCCCAGATGCAGTTTAGATTTTGGCCAGGAGATGGCAGCAGTGCATGTGCAAAGTTTTAGACTGATCCAATGAATCATTGTATTTCTGTTCAAAATTGTGTATCAAAACTGCCCAATGTGCCTAATTGGTTTATTAATAACTTTTCAAGTTCATAACTGTGCACTCTCCTCAAACAATAGCATGGTATTCTTTCACTGTAATAGCTACTGTAAATTGGAAAGTTCAGTTAGATTAACAATAATTTAAGCTTTCTGCCAATATGAGATATGTCTATGTCCTGGGAAATGTTCTTATTACTTACAACATTTTGGGTCGGCAGGTAGCGTAGTGTTTAGAGCGTTGGGCCAGTAACTGAAAGGTTGGTGGATCGGATCCCCGAGCTGACAAGATAAAAATCTGTCATTCTGCCCCTGAACAAGGCAGTTAACAAGGCCATCTCTTGACACAATAATGAAAATAATCATGGCCTCTAAACCTTCAAGCTGCATACTGGACCCTATTCCAACTAAACTACTGAAAGAGCTGCTTCCTGTGCTTGGCCCTCCTATGTTGAACATAATAAACGTCTCTCTATCCACCGGATGTGTACCAAACTCACTAAAAGTGGCAGTAATAAAGCCTCTCTTGAAAAAGCCAAACCTTGACCCTGAAAATATAAAAAAACTATCGGCCTATATCGAATCTCCCATTCCAGCTGTACATTTCAATGAAACATGGTGAAGCCCCAAAATTGCCCACACTGGAAGCCTGTGTTTCAGACATAAGGAAGTGGATGGCTGCAAACTTTCTACTTTTAAACTCGGACAAAACAGAGATCCTTGTTCTAGGTCCCAAGAAACAAAGAGATCTTCTGTTGAATCTGACAATTAATCTTGATGGTTGTAAAGTCGTCTCAAATAAAACTGTGAAGGAACTCGGCATCACTCTGGACCCTGATCTCTCTTTTTACGAACATATCCATACTGTTTCAAGGACAGCTTTTTCCATTTACATAACATTGCAAAAATCAGAAATGTTCTGTCCAAAAATGATGCAGAAAAATGAATCCATGCTTTTGTTACTTCTAGGTTAGACTACTGCAATGCTCTGCTTTCTGGCTACCCGGATAAAGCACTAAATACACTTCAGTTAGTGCTAAATACGGCTGCTAGAATCCTGACTAGAACCAAGAAATTTGATCATATTACTCCAGTGCTAGCTTCCCTACACTGGCTTCCTGTTAATTAATCTCTACGGGATCGGTGTCCCTCCCGACGGTTGAGCTAACGTAGGCTAATGTGATTAGCATGAGGTTATAAGTAACAAGAACATATCCCAGGACCTAGACATATCTGATATGGGCAGAAAGCTTACATTCTTGTTAATCTAACTGCACGGTACAATTTACAGTAGCTATTATAGTGAAATAGTACCATGCTACTGTTTAAGGAGAGTGCACATTTATGAACTTGAAAATGTATCAATAAACCAATTAGGCACATTTGGGCAGACTTGATACAATATTTCGAACAGAAATGCAAAGGTTCATTGGATCAGTCTAAAACTTTGCACATACACTGCTGCCATCTAGTGGCCAAAATCTGGGTATGTCATTTTAGGCGAACATTGAAAAAAAGGTTCAGATCCTTAATCAGTAAGAGGCTTCATACCCCAGTCACGATTGGCTTATTATTCAGTAAGAGGATTTATACCCCAGTCACGATTGGCTTATTAATCAGTAATAGGATTTATACCCCAGTCACAATTGGTTTATTAATCAGTAAGAGGCTTTATACCCCAGTCACGATTGGCTTATTAGTCAGTAAGAAGCTTTATACCCCAGTCACGATTGGTTAATAAATCAGTAAGAGGATTTATACCCCAGTCACGATTGGTTTATAAATCAGTAAGAGGATTTATACCCCAGTCACGATTGGCTTATTAATCAGTAAGAGGCTTTATACCACAGTCACAATTGGCTTATTATTCAGTAAGAGGCTTTATATACCAGTCACGATTGGCTTATTATTCAGTAAGAGGCTTTATACCCCAGTCACGATTGGCTTATTAATCCGTAAGAGGCTTTATACACCAGTCACGATTGGCTTATTATTCAGTAAGAGGCTTTATACCCCAGTCACGATTGGCTTATTACTCAATAAGAGGTTTTGTGACAGTATGATTCTTATCTAGGCTGAAATATCAGGTTTATATCGTCTCCCAATGCCTGTGTTCTCTTCTCTCTCTACGGCTGGAAACAGTTGGTAATGCGAAGGTCATAGAATCCCCCTGGTCTGTTTGTATGCATGGGCGGAACCCGGGGGAGTGGCAGGACGGTGCTGAAACCCGCTCCAGAATAGCCTTGCACCCCAATTAGAATCACCAAGAAATATGTTGTTAGTACATGCACACATCTACACCATATATTGCAAGAATCACTGCACAATGACCAAGCTACACATTCGCTACCCCTGTGAAAAATGTTGACACTGTGCGTGGGTGAATGCAGCGTGTGTGTGTGTGTGTGTGTGTGTGTGTGTGTGTGTGTGTGTGTGTGTGTGTGTGTGTGTGTGTGTGTGTGTGTGTGTGTGTGTGTGTGTGTGTGTGTGTGTGTGTGTGTGTGTGTGTGTGTGTGTGTGTGTGTGATGAAAACATATCAGTTGCAAACATATGGAGTCATTTTGTGGTGTGAGACGGTCATTCATAGATCCTCGTCTGCACTGTACATGGATTCATGCAGTACAGTCTGTACAGTATAATCTCTGTTAAAAAAATCTTCTCAACTATTGCAAGAAAAGCCTATATATTATCATATTAGGTTCAGATCCAGATCTTAAAGCCAGCCTATAGCTGGCTTTAAGATGATAATTTTAACATATGCCTATATTCGTCAATCTCATCACCCGTGCTATCAAGTAAACCTAAAATCTTTTCTAGCAGGTTGTCTGTGCTGTGGTTGATGTGCTGCAGGTGAAAACAGGCATTTAATGAACAACACTGATGCCAGGATAGGACTTTTGTTTCTGGATGTAATGACTACTTACTTAAATAATCATCTCATCGGAGTAACACTTCTTCAAATGAAGGCTTCAAAGGAGCTCTGCCACAGCCTCCAAACAAACATAACCTCCCTCTCACCTGCACCTCAAACACACACACGTACGCATGCACACATATATTCACACACACAGACCTGGGAGTCAGCCACTCAAACAAACACCCCTTCCCTGGGCAGCCGCACCTCAAACAAACACCCCTTCCCTGGGCACCTCAAACAAACACCCCTTCCCGGGGCAGCCGCACCTCAAACAAACACCCCTTCCCTGGGCACCTCAAACAAACACCCCTTCCCGGGGCAGCCGCACCTCAAACAAACACCCCATCCCGGGGCACCTCAAACAAACACCCCTTCCCGGGGAAGCCGCACCTCAAACAAACACCCCTTCCCTGGGCGGCAGCCCCTCAAACAAACACCCCTTCCCTGGGCGGCAGCCCCTCAAACAAACACCCCTTCCCGGGGCACCTCAAACAAACACCCCTTCCCTGGGCGGCAGCCCCTCAAACAAACACCCCTTCCCGGGGCACCTCAAACAAACACCCCTTCCCTGGGCGGCAGCCCCTCAAACAAACACCCCTTCCCTGGGCGGCAGCCCCTCAAACAAACACCCCTTCCCGGGGCACCTCAAACAAACACCCCTTCCCTGGGCGGCAGCCCCTCAAACAAACACCACTTCCCGGGGCACCTCAAACAAACACCCCTTCCCTGGGCGGCAGCCCCTCAAACAAACACCCCTTCCCTGGGCGGCAGCCCCTCAAACAAACACCCCTTCCCGGGGCACCTCAAACAAACACCCCTTCCCTGGGCGGCAGCCCCTCAAACAAACACCCCTTCCCGGGGCACCTCAAACAAACACCCCTTCCCGGGGCAGCCACACCTCAAACAAAGGGAACAAGGATTATACATTTGACATTTTTGTCATTTATCAGACGCTCTTATCCAGAGTGTTAGTACATTCAACTGAAGATAGCTAGGCAGGACAAAATTCCTCTTGCTGTTCCGTAGGTAAGCACCATGGTCTTGTAGTGGATGCGAGCTTCGATTGAAAGCCAGTAGAGTGTGCACAGGAGCAGGATGACATGGCAGAACCTGAGAAGGTTGAAAACCAGGTGGGCTGCAGCATTCTGGATAAGTTGCAGGGGTTTGATGGCACAAGCGGGAAGCCCAGCCAACAGCGAGTTGCAGTAATCCAGATGGGAGAGGACAAATGCCTGGAGTAGGACCTGCGTCACGTCCTGTGTGAGTTAGCGTCTTACTCTACGAATGTTGTAAAGCATGAACCTGCAGGATGCAAGTCACTTATTTAATGTTTGCAGAGAATGACAGGGTGTCAGGCCAAGGTTCTTTGCACTCTGGGAGGGCGACACTATGGAGTTGTCAACCATGATGGAGAGGTCTTTGAGCGGGCAGGCCTTAACCGGGGGGAATATCAGCAACCTCTTGTGGAGGTTGAGCTTGTGGTGGAGGGCCGACATCCAAGCTGAGATATCTGCCAGGCACGCAGAGATGTGTGATGCCACCTGGGTGTCAGAAGGGGGGAAGGAGAAAAGTAGTTGAGTGCCATCCGCATAGGAATGATAGGAGAGACCATGTGAGGTTCTGACGGAGTTGAGTGACTTGGTGTATAGAGAGCAGAGGACAGCGCCTAGAACCGAGACCTGGGGACACAAGTAGTGAGAGCAAGTGGTGCAGACACCTGGTAGGAGCAGCCTACTGTTCTGATGTCCAGAAGCTGTTTTCAGTCTTAGGAAATTATGATGGAAATATTATGTAAGAAAAAGTTAAGATTGGCATATAAAAACATACAAAATAACAGAATTGGTCAGCAGCCTATAAGACAACAGCTATCCACTGTAGCACCATATATATATTTTTAAAACAGAACAAATCTGAGGTGGCACATGCCCATGTGCCCCATATGGGCATGATGCCTCTGGGAGGGACAGAGATGGGCTGGGGGGAGAGAAAGGGGGAAGGGGGAGGGAGAGAGGGAAGGGGGAGGGAGAGAGTTAGGAGAGTGATGAAGACTGAAACAGAGGGGAGAGAGACAGACAAACAGAGAGAGAGAGAGATGGGGTGGAGAGAAAGAAAGCAGGAGAGAAATGAGAGACAGGAAGAGAGAGAAAGAGATCAAGCAAGAGAGAAAGGAGGGAAGGAGAAATAGAGAAATAGAGAAAGAAAGAAAGAAATCAAAAGAGAACTGGTGAGGTGAAAGAGAGAAAGACTCCAGCAGCAGCAGTGATGTCACCACCTCATTGGAAATGCTTCCCCTCTTCATTCAAGCCTGTTCTTCTAACAGGAGGTTCAGTGCAGATAGCAATTATCTTGGATCCTTTGGAACGCCAAAGAAAAACACAGGTTGCCACAGTGTATTCTCTTACATGCAAAAGTATATAATTAAATCCTACCTACGCTCTTTGTGACAACTGGTTTGTGCTGGGTGTTATCGTGTTTGAGAAAGAAATTGCCAGCATTCAAACGAAACATACTGATAATGTTGTGATTCATAAATTGGTCTTTGTGAATTATATATTTTCTTTTATCTTTATTTAAGCAGGAAGTCAATTATAGCCCAGATTCAATCAGATCGAGCGCTAACCAGCGTTAACCAGCGTTGGCCGACATCCACGTAGCCAATATGTTGGCTGTGTTTTAGGTGTAACTGTTGTATGAGCTGACATATCGGTGAGCGGCTGCTCGTGTCACAAACCACTCGCTTCCTTATCATCACTACCCAGTTAGAAGTTCAAAATGGCGCTAGAAAGTGTAGGCTCTGTCGTTGTTGGAAATAATGACCCTCAAATGTCAAACCATTGATGTTAGGATAATGCATGTTCTCATATCAAACCATTGATGTTAGGATAATGCATGTTCTCATATCAAACCATTGATGTTAGGATAATGCATGTTCTCATATCAAACCATTGATGTCAGGATAATGCATGTTCTCATGTCAAACCATTGATGTTAGGATAATGCATGTTCTCATATCAAACCATTGATGTTGCGTCAGGACTACCAGGCATGATGACTCCTTGCTGTCCCCAGACCACCTGGCCTTGCTGCTGTTCCAGTTTCAACTGTTCTGCCTGCGGCTATGGAACCCTGACCTGTCCACCGGACGTGCTACCTGTCCCAGACCTGCTGTTTTCAACTCTCTAGAGACCGCAGGAGCGGTAGAGATACTCTTAATGATCGGCTATGAAAAGCCAACTGACATTTACTCCTGAGGTGCTGACTTGCTACACCCTCGATAACTTCTGTGATTATTATTATTTGACCATGCTGGTCATTTATGAACATTTGAACATCTTGGCCATGTTCTGTTATAATCTCCACCCGGCACAGCTAGAAGAGGACTGGCCACCCCTCATAGCCTGGTTCCTCTCTAGGTTTCTTCCTAGGTTTTGGCCTTTCTAGGGAGTTTTTCCTAGCCACCGTGCTTCTACACCTGCATTGCTTGCTGTTTGGGGTTTTAGGCTGGGTTTCTGTACAGCACTTCGAGATATTAGCTGATGTACGAAGGGCTATAAGTGGACATTCTCTCTTTCTCCCCTGACCCATCTGTCTATCGCCTCCTTTGAATTCCATGCTGTCACAGTTACCAGCCCTTTCAAGCTTAACATCCTTATCATTTATCGCCCTCCAGGTTCCCTTGGAGAGTTCATCAATGAGCTTGACGCCCTGATAAGTTCCTTTCCTGAGGATGGCTCACCTCTCACAGTTCTGGGTGACTTTAACCTCCCCACGTCTACCTTTGACTCATTCCTCTCTGCCTCCTTCTTTCCACTCCTCTCCTCTTTTGACCTCACCCTCTCACCTTCCCCCCCTACTCACAAGGCAGGCAATACGCTTGACCTCATCTTTACTAGATGCTGTTCTTCCACTAATCTCACTGCAACTCCCCTCCAAGTCTCCGACCACTACCTTGTATCCTTTTCCCTCTCGCTCTCATCTAACACTTCCCACACTGCCCCTACTCGGATGGTATCGCGCCGTCCCAACCTTCGCTCTCTCTCCCCCGCTACTCTCTCCTCTTCCATCCTATCATCTCTTCCCTCTGCTCAAACCTTCTCCAACCTATCTCCTGATTCTGCCTCCTCAACCCTCCTCTCCTCCCTTTCTGCATCCTTTGACTCTCTATGTCCCCTATCCTCCAGGCCGGCTCGGTCCTCCCCTCCTGCTCCGTGGCTCGACGACTCACTGCGAGCTCACAGAACAGGGCTCCGGGCAGCCGAGCGGAAATGGAGGAAAACTCGCCTCCCTGCGGACCTGGCATCCTTTCACTCCCTCCTCTCTACATTCTCCTCTTCTGTCTCTGCTGCTAAAGCCACTTTCTACCACTCTAAATTCCAAGCATCTGCCTCTAACCCTAGGAAGCTCTTTGCCACCTTCTCCTCCCTCCTGAATCCTCCTCCCCCTCCTCCCCCCTCCTCCCTCTCTGTGGATGACTTCGTCAACCATTTTGAAAAGAAGGTCGACGACATCCGATCCTCGTTTGCTAAGTCAAACGACACCGCTGGTTCTGCTCACACTGCCCTACCCTGTGCTTTGACCTCTTTCTCCCCTCTCTCTCCAGATGAAATCTCGCGTCTTGTGACGGCCGGCCGCCCAACAACCTGCCCGCTTGACCCTATCCCCTCCTCTCTTCTCCAGACCATTTCCGGAGACCTTCTCCCTTACCTCACCTCGCTCATCAACTCATCCTTGACCGCTGGCTACGTCCCTTCCGTCTTCAAGAGAGCGAGAGTTGCACCCCTTCTGAAAAAACCTACACTCGATCCCTCCGATGTCAACAACTACAGACCAGTATCCCTTCTTTCTTTTCTCTCCAAAACTCTTGAACGTGCCGTCCTTGGCCAGCTCTCCTGCTATCTCTCTCAGAATGACCTTCTTGATCCAAATCAGTCAGGTTTCAAGACTAGTCATTCAACTGAGACTGCTCTTCTCTGTGTCACGGAGGCGCTCCGCACTGCTAAAGCTAACTCTCTCTCCTCTGCTCTCATCCTTCTAGACCTATCGGCTGCCTTTGATACTGTGAACCATCAGATCCTCCTCTCCACCCACTCCGAGCTGGGCATCTCCGGCGCGGCCCACGCTTGGATTGCGTCCTACCTGACAGGTCGCTCCTACCAGGTGGCGTGGCGAGAATCTGTCTCCGCACCACGTGCTCTCACCACTGGTGTCCCCCAGGGCTCTGTTCTAGGCCCTCTCCTATTCTCGCTATACACCAAGTCACTTGGCTCTGTCATATCCTCACATGGCCTCTCCTATCATTGCTATGCAGACGACACACAATTAATCTTCTCCTTTCCCCCCTCTGATAACCAGGTGGCGAATCGCATCTCTGCATGTCTGGCAGACATATCAGTGTGGATGACGGATCACCACCTCAAGCTGAACCTCGGCAAGACGGAGCTGCTCTTCCTCCCGGGGAAGGACTGCCCGTTCCATGATCTCGCCATCACGGTTGACAACTCCATTGTGTCCTCCTCCCAGAGCGCTAAGAACCTTGGCGTGATCCTGGACAACACCCTGTCGTTCTCAACTCACATCAAGGCGGTGACCCGTTCCTGTAGGTTCATGCTCTACAACATTCGCAGAGTACGACCCTGCCTCACACAGGAAGCGGCGCAGGTCCTAATCCAGGCACTTGTCATCTCCCGTCTGGATTACTGCAACTCGCTGCTGGCTGGGCTCCCTGCCTGTGCCATTAAACCCCTACAACTCATCCAGAACGCCGCAGCCCGTCTGGTGTTCAACCTTCCCAAGTTCTCTCACGTCACCCCGCTCCTCCGCTCTCTCCACTGGCTTCCAGTTGAAGCTCGCATCCGCTACAAGACCATGGTGCTTGCCTACGGAGCTGTGAGGGGAACGGCACCTCCGTACCTTCAGGCTCTGATCAGGCCCTACACCCAAACAAGGGCACTGCGTTCATCCACCTCTGGCCTGCTCGCCTCCCTACCTCTGAGGAAGTACAGTTCCCGCTCAGCCCAGTCAAAACTGTTCGCTGCTCTGGCACCCCAATGGTGGAACAAACTCCCTCACGACGCCAGGTCAGCGGAGTCAATCACCACCTTCCGGAGACACCTGAAACCCCACCTCTTTAAGGAATACCTAGGATAGGATAAAGTAATCCTCCTAACCCCCCCCTCCCCCTTAAAAGAGTTAGATGCACTATTGTAAAGTGGTTGTTCCACTGGATATCATAAGGTGAATGCACCAATTTGTAAGTCGCTCTGGATAAGAGCGTCTGCTAAATGACTTAAATGTAAATGTAAATGTATATAAAATACATTTGATTTGATTTGATTTGATGTTAGGATAATGCATGTTTTTATGTTCATTTAGATGGGGAATCTATAGCCTATCAGTCTAATTCAAGTTTTGAACTTGGTGCACGGCTGCATGAACTTGTAACGCGGCTTCATGGGATTTGTCAGATTATAGTCGGGTGTAGTTTCGTTGCATCCAATGGCAGTGTCCACGATAAAGTAACGCAACGAGCAGCTTGTGCACTAGAGAGCTCTAACGCATGCAGTTCCACCTCCGACACCACCAAACAAAACGCTGTGCGCATGTCAATCTGATGGAATCTAGCCCTGTGTATCATTCCTGGAGCACAAAGACCAGGGCCTTCAACTTTTTGTGGAGTTTCTATAACAACATAATTGTGCATTGTACTATTCCTCTGTGTGGTTATCACAGTTTCTTATATGGTCTGTGTCACTGTCTCGGTGACATTGTAATCTCTCCCGTCAGTTCCACAACTCATTTATAGATTCTTACTGTGGTAATGTACTTAACCGGGGTATAATCAGAGTCATCATTGCCTGTTGGGGGTTCTCCCAACCTACACTGTGTCAGTTCTAGTTGACATACTTTAAAATGGGTTTGACAAGGACGACGTTTTGGATTACAGTTATTTAAGAGCGTGCGTGGCGGACATCTGAGCATTATGTTCAACCTCTAGCTACAATGGGCTTCCGAGTGGTGCAGCGGTCTAAGGCACTGTATCTCAGTGCTAGAGGTGTCACTACAGACACCCTGGTCCGAATCCAGGCTGTATCACAACCGGACGTGATTACAACCGGACGTGATTGGGAGTCCCATAGGGCGGTGCACAATTGGCCGAGCGTTGTCTGGGTTTTGCTGGTGGAGGCCGTAATTGTAAATAAGAATGTGTTCTTAACTGACTTGCCTAGTTAAATAAAGGTTAAATTTGTAAAAAGACAAGCTGAAGTCATGGTGTTCCCATCTGTTGTAATTGCAAATGTCCAGTCACTTGAGCTTTGAATTTAAAAAAAATCACTGGACTGAATCTCTCTCACAGCTTAAATATACCTAAAGCCTCGCCCCTTGTTCGTACAGATGTAGGATCTTCATTTAACCACTCCTTTTCCTGCACAGGAAATGCTAACTTGTAGTGTATTGAAGGTTAAAATGGTTTCTAAAGTTTGTAATTCTTACTTTAAAATGTCAGACTTGATTTGCTCTAACAAAAAATGTATCAACCCCTTCCTGCACGATTATTTTCCTGCTGTAGCAAACTGGCTCAAATTAAGGTCTAACTGATTTTCTCTCTGAAAATCTTGTTGCATATTTGATGCAGTACATTGCAAAGTTTGTTTTGGACCATTTTGTTATGTTTAAATTTGAATGAAATAAATAAAAAATGTCATTCTTTTTTTATCACCTACTGTAGTTTGTTGAATACAAACAAGATAATTATAATTTATCTTAATTTTCCCATTGGGCTATTTTACAGCAAGTAAGCATTAGATTCAAGAAGAAGCAAAGCCCTTTGGCACGGCAACCAAAAGATATCCATTCTGATTGAACCTTTTACTGCAGTGACCTGGTAGTATTTAACAAATCTACTTTGAAACAAAAGTATACACCTCACACACATGGTTATGGGCTTAAAAAAAAGAACAGATATAGAGTTTAAAGGTGTTACATTTTAAATTTCCCTCACAATTTTACACTTTATATACATCACAGAAGACTGAAATTTAACATAACCGCTTGACATAGAAACACCAGATTTTAGGCGAATAAAAAAAAAGCTACGTTTATTAATTGTGACATTTTGAAAAATATTATTAACGTTTCACCCATGAGACCACTAGAGGGCGTTTTGGTTCATTCGACTGCAACATAACCAGACAGATAGACATACATTATTCACACATCAGCTCTTATCTGTCATTGACAGATGAATCATATTTCACACCAGAGAAGATCTCTCATCCATTGACAGATGAATCATATTTCACACCAGAGAAGATCTCTCATCCAGCATCACCAGTCAGAGCCATCAGAGATGAGGATACCTACTACTACATCTCATAATTGTCAAATTAATTCATAAAGGATATAAATACGTCTTACCATGGCCCTGGGGTTTGCTTGTGCTCAATGAACTGTGAAATCCTGCGTTGTCACATCATTGCTCTGTGGGGGAGGCTGGAGTAAAGGGACGCGTGCAAGCAGGTCTGGTAGAACATAGCAGAACAGAGCAGGTCTGATGGAACGGAGCAGAACAGAGCAGGTCTGGTGGAACGGAGCAGAACAGAGCAGGTCTGGTGGAACGGAGTAGAACAGAGCAGGTCTGGTGGAACGGAGTAGAACAGAGCAGGTCTGGTGGAACGGAGTAGAACAGAGCAGGTCTGGTGGAACGGAGCAGAACAGAGCAGGTCTGGTGGAACGGAGCAGGTCTGGTAGAACATAGCAGGTCTGGTAGAACATAGCAGGTCTGGTGGAACGGAGCAGAACAGAGCAGGTCTGGTAGAACATAGCAGGTCTGGTAGAACATAGCAGGTCTGGTGGAACGGAGCAGAACAGAGCAGGTCTGGTGGAACGGAGCAGAACATAGCAGGTCTGGTGGAACGGAGCAGAACAGAGCAGGTCTGGTGGAACGGAGCAGAACAGAGCAGGTCTGGTGGAACGGAGCAGAACAGAGCAGGTCTGGTGGAACGGAGCAGAACAGAGCAGGTCTGGTGGAACGGAGCAGAACATAGCAGGTCTGGTAGAACGGAGTAGAACAGAGCAGGTCTGGTGGAACGGAGCAGAACATAGCAGGTCTGGTGGAACGGAGCAGAACACAGCAGGTCTGGTGGAACGGAGTAGAACAGAGCAGGTCTGGTGGAACGGAGCAGAACATAGCAGGTCTGGTGGAACGGAGCAGAACACAGCAGGTCTGGTGGAACGGAGCAGAACAGAGCAGGTCTGGTGGAACGGAGCAGAACAGAGCAGGTCTGGTGGAACGGAGCAGAACATAGCAGGTCTGGTGGAACAGAGCAGAACAGAGCAGGTCTGGTGGAACGGAGCAGAACAGAGCAGGTCTGGTGGAACGGAGCAGAACAGAGCAGGTCTGGTGGAACGGAGCAGAACATAGCAGGTCTGGTGGAACGGAGCAGAACAGAGCAGGTCTGGTGGAACGGAGCAGAACAGAGCAGGTCTGGTAGAACAGAGCAGAACAGAGCAGGTCTGGTGGAACGGAGCAGAACAGAGCAGGTCTGGTGGAACGGAGTAGAACAGAGCAGGTCTGGTAGAACGGAGTAGAACAGAGCAGGTCTGGTGGAACGGAGCAGAACAGAGCAGGTCTGGTGGAACGGAGCAGAACAGAGCAGGTCTGGTAGAACGGAGTAGAACAGAGCAGGTCTGGTGGAACGGAGCAGAACAGAGCAGGTCTGGTGGAACGGAGCAGAACATAGCATAGCAGAAGCAGGGTAGAACAGGGTTCAGGGGGACTTCACAGTACTGATTCTGCTGGTGTTAGTTGGTTGATCATTTCAAAGAAGTCAGTCGAATTGGTTAAAAAAATGTGGTACTAAATGACATGTTGTGATGCTTGTTTCAGTGAATCAGTCAGTAACCAAAATGCAATGTAGGTATTGGGTAATTATTATGTAACTTACTGACTTCCACCGTGTTGTTAGATCTGAAGCGTGGAAGTAACACACGTCCCACACGTGGAGCTGTGATCAATACATATGTTAATAGGCTTATCAGTTTACCTCAATAAACAACTACATTGTTATAAAATCTCTTTATTTCTCTCCTTCTCTCTGACGCACACACACACACACACACACACACACACACACACACACACACACACACACACACACACACACACACACACACACACACACACACACACACACACACACACACACACACACACACACACACACACACACACACACACACACAGTCTATCTCTCTCTCACACACACACACACACACACACACACACAGGCGCATGGCTCTGTCACTTCCATCCACGCTGTGTTCTCATCTCTCTGTCAGTGTCGCTAGTAAGAAAATACTGCAGATATTTCAGCCAGTCAGTTAGAGGCAGCAGCCTCTCTCTCTGTCTGTCTCTCTCTGTCTCTCTCTCTCTCTCTCTCTCTCTCTCTCTCTCTCTCTCTCTCTCTTTCATTCGCTCCCTCACTCGCTCTCACCACCACACGTTCCTCCTCGGCTCATCACTCCCCCTCTCATTGTACTCCTGCCCTCTCCTTCCAGAAGAGAGGGATCATGCGTCGTCCTTTTCCCTCCTCCGCCGCCTCATTCTGGGGTCTCTGTATCAAGCGGTTTTGCCACGTTTTGCTTCTGAGCAGAGCATTGGAAGCTGTTCCTCTTTCTTCGGCATGGTGGACTTTTAGATAAGAAGCTATCAGCAAATCAGATCTCTGCACTACCACATGTCCTGGTGGGATGCAAGTCTTCGTGGAACTCCTGCTTTTCTCACAGCTCGATTCTCCTTGAAGTTCGAGGACAATCCATGAAGAATCTCTTCATTCCTTTAGTCTCCAACGTTGTGGATATCTGGCTTGGTGTATAATGTGTGTTTCTCTGCATCTGAAGATTTGACTGTGTGTGAGTGTTCAACTGTATGTGACAGTTGGTAGATTTGGAAGACTGAAGATTTGGCTGTGCGAGAGCTAGAGTGTGTGTGTTGCTCTGTGTGCAGTGCAGTCCCACTCCCCTCGTTACTGGTTCTTAACTGGAGGGTTTAGCGGTCGCTGGAGGGCAACGGAGACCCCCCACCTCCTCATTGGTACTGACTACCCTGAGAGGAGAGGAGGGAAGAGACAGAGAGAGGGACTGAGAGGTAGGGAGAGGGACTGAGAGATAGGTAGAACGAAGACAAAAAGGAAGCGTGAGAGAAACAACAATAAGGATAGCAGGATAGACAGAGAGACAAATGGAGACATAAAAAGAGAGTGCGAGAGAGACAGAGAGAGAGAGAGATACAGAGAGAGAGAGAGACAGAGACAGAGAGTGAGAGAGAGAGAGAGAGAGAGAGAGAGAGAGAGAGAGAGAGAGAGAGAGAGAGAGAGAGAGAGAGAGAGAGAGAGAGAGAGAGAGAGAGAGAGAGAGAGAGAGAGAGAGAGAGAGAGACAGAGACTCATTGTCTCACACCTCTGTATCCTCTCACACACACAGTGAAAAAGAAGACAAGGACACGTAGGCTTAATCTGTGTGGACCTCCTCTCACCCTTGCTGTCCTCCCCCTCAGTCTCACCCCTCTCTCACACACTCAGCAGTATAATTTTCTTCACAGCACACTTTGACTGCTGTTAATTCCAGCAACAAGAGACAAGAGGAGTGAATCTGTGTTCTAATTTCAAACAGTAATTCAACCAAACTCAACACCAAAGAAGAAGAAAGAACAAATGTGACGACATCTCGGAAGAGTAAAAACTATCCACTATAGGTCCTCTTCCAAACAGTGGACTGACTCAGAAAGCACCATCGGACTGACTCAGAGAGCACCATCGGACTGACTCAGAGAGCACCATCGGTCTGACTCAGAGAGCACCATCGGACTGACTCAGAGAGCACCATCTGACTGACTCAGAGAGCACCATCGGTCTGACTCAGAGAGCACCATCAGACTGACTCAGAGAGCACCATCGGTCTGACTCAGAGAGCACCATTGGACTGACTCAGAGAGCACCATCGGTCTGACTCAGAGAGCACCATCAGACTGACTCAGAGAGCACCATCGGTCTGACTCAGAGAGCACCATCAGACTGACTCAGAGAGCACCATCGGTCTGACTCAGAGAGCACCGTCGGTCTGACTCAGAGAGCACCGTCGGTCTGACTCAGAGAGCACCATCGGGCTGACTCAGAGAGCACCATCAGACTGACTCAGAGAGCACCATTGGTCTGACTCAGAGAGCACCGTCGGTCTGACTCAGAGAGCACCATCGGACTGACTCAGAGAGCACCATCGGTCTGACTCAGAGAGCACCATCGGACTGACTCAGAGAGCACCATCGGACTGACTCAGAGAGCACCATCGGGCTGACTCAGAGAGCACCATCGGTCTGACTCAGAGAGCACCATCGGTCTGACTCAGAGAGCACCATCGGACTGACTCAGAGAGCACCATCGGACTGACTCAGAGAGCACCATCGGACTGACTCAGAGAGCACCATCGGACTGACTCAGAGAGCACCATCAGTCTGACTCAGAGAGCACCATCGGACTGAATCGGAGAGCACCATCGGACTGAATCAGAGAGCACCATTGGACTGACTCGGAGAGCACCATCGGACTGACTCAGAGAGCACCATCGGTCTGACTCAGAGAGCACCCTCGGACTGACTCAGAGAGCACCATCGGACTGACTCAGAGAGCACCATCCATTGGACTGACTCAGAGAGCACCATTGGATTGACTCAGAGAGCACCATTGGACTGACTCAGAGAGCACCATCGGACTGACTCAGAGAGCACCATCGGACTGACTCAGAGAGCGCCATTGGATTGACTCAGAGAGCACCATTGGACAGCCCAGTAAAGACTGGAGCAAGGCACTAGAGACACATACAGCCAACTGAAGACTGGAGCAAGACACTAGAGACACATACAGCCCAGTAAAGACTGGAGCAAGGCAGGGAAATCAGCCCCAGTAGCCCACCACTACTACCACCAGTACAGCCACCACCAGTACAGCCACCACCAGTACAGCCACTGCCATGCAGGTGTCGTTTGCATGTTCTGACCAAGACGGAGGAAGAGGAGGGCTGAGGCCCCCGGGGAATGGAGGTCACAGCAAGCAGAACGCCACCAGCCCCAATACGGCCAGCCAGGCGCGGGCACGCTTCCGGACCGTGGCCCTCATCGCCCGCAGCCTGGGCTCCTTGACCCACCGCTACCAGCACAACCTTAAGGAGTCCACCGCCAAGCTCACTGGCATGAAGTACCGGTACGTAGAGAGACCACTGGCATGAAGTACCGGTACGTAGGGAGACCACTGGCATGAAGTACCGGTATGTAGAGAGACCACTGGCATGAAATACCGGTACGTAGAGAGACCACTGGCATGAAGTACCGGTATGTAGAGAGACCACTGGCATGAAATACCGGTACGTAGAGAGACCACTGGCATGAAGCACCGGTATGTAGAGAGACCACTGGCATGAAATACCGGTACGTAGAGAGACCACTGGCATGAAGTACCGGTATGTAGAGAGACCACTGGCATGAAATACCGGTACGTAGAGAGACCACTGGCATGAAGTACCGGTATGTAGAGAGACCACTGGCATGAAATACCGGTACGTAGAGAGACCACTGGCATGAAATACCGGTACGTAGAGAGACCACTGGCATGAAGTACCGGTATGTAGAGAGACCACTGGCATGAAGTACCGGTACGTAGGGAGACCACTGGCATGAAATACCGGTACATAGAGAGACCACTGGCATGAAGTACCGGTATGTAGAGAGACCACTGGCATGAAGTACCGGTATGTAGAGAGACCACTGGCATGAAATACCGGTACGTAGAGAGACCACTGGCATGAAGTACCGGTACGTAGAGAGACCACTGGCATGAAGTACCGGTACGTAGAGAGACCACTGGCATGAAGTACCGGTACGTAGGGAGACCACTGGCATGAAGTACCGGTACGTAGAGAGACCACTGGCATGAAATACCGGTACGTAGAGAGACCACTGGCATGAAGTACCGGTACGTAGAGAGACCACTGGCATGAAATACCGGTACGTAGAGAGACCACTGGCATGAAGTACCGGTACGTAGAGAGACCACTGGCATGAAGTACCGGTACGTAGAGAGACCACTGGCATGAAGTACCGGTATGTAGAGAGACCACTGGCATGAAGTACCGGTATGTAGAGAGACCACTGGCATGAAGTACCGGTACGTAGGGAGACCACTGGCATGAAGTACCGGTATGTAGAGAGACCACTGGCATGAAGTACCGGTATGTAGAGAGACCACTGGCATGAAGTACCGGTACGTAGAGAGACCACTGGCATGAAGTACCGGTACGTAGAGAGACCACTGGCATGAAGTACCGGTATGTAGAGAGATAACTGGCATGAAGTACCGGTACGTAGAGAGACCACTGGCATGAAGTACCGGTATGTAGAGAGATAACTGTTGTGCTAGTGGTAATGATAGCTTATTAATGTGTTATAAATGTTTAGTTAAATGATTGATGCTTAACTAATTCAAGTGTTTACAATTTATTGTTGTAGTGGCTCTATAATGTGCTATAAAGCATTAGTTAAGGAGTTAAAGAGCATTAACTAGAGCCAGTGAGTGTGAGCTAATGAGCTGTACATGTGTCTCTACCCCTCGGTGACGTGACGCAGCAGTACGGGGATGTTTGGACTGATTGTTGTTGTGTAATAGTGGCAATAACAGCTTCTACTATTGTGTTTAATTGAGTTATTGATCATTGAGTTATTGATCATTGAGTTATTGATCATTGAGTTATTGATCATTGAGTTATTGATCATTGAGTTATTGATCATTGAGTAATGAGCCAGAGTGTTAATTATTAGTTATTGATCGTTTCTCATTCACTGGTACACGTTTAAAAGCGTGTAGCGATTTCTATCCCAAAACGGTTGTTGCGCTCGGTTAGTTAGAGTTAAATCCGCCTGCAGGTGTGTGAACAATAATTGATTGAATTATTAAGTGTGTTATATTGTCTGTATTTGAGCAAATGCATTTTAGAGCTTTGGGTTTATTTGTGGTTATGATACCTTATTCACAAGTAGAGCAGGAATTCATGACTAAATAGAGAGCTATATAAAGTTTAATGCATGGTGCATGTGTTTGCTGTTAGTATGTATAACTAACTACTAGTGTCCGGACATCATTATAAAGCATAATAACTTATTCATGAGTTATAGAGTCCTTATTCATGAGTTATAGAGTACTTATTCATGAGTTATAGAGTACGTATTCATGAGTTATAGAGTACGTATTCATGAGTTATAGAGTCCTTATTCATGAGTTATAGAGTCCTTATTCATGAGTTATAGAGTACTTATTCATGAGTTATAGAGTACTTATTCATGAGTTATAGAGTACTTATTCATGAGTTATAGAGTACTTATTCATGAGTTATAGAGTACCTATTCATGAGTTATAGAGTACTTATTCATGAGTTATAGAGTACTTATTCATGAGTTATATATGTTGTAGGTTTACGTGGATGTGTGTATGTTACCATTCCTTACGACAACATGAAGTAGGATTACTGTCTGTATGCAGTTTCAGTGGTTACCAGTTTATCTAAACCGTAGGCTTGAAAGTTACACAATAATTTTTACATTTTACACTTCAGTCATTTAGCAGACGCTCTTATCCAGAGCGACTTACAAATTGGAAAGTTCATACATATTCATCCTGGTCCCCCCGTGGGGAATGAACCCACAACCCTGGCGTTGCAAGCGCCATGCTCTACCAACTGAGCCACACGGGACCACATTATTGCTTGAATAAGAGTGATAATGGTTTATATGAAACATTTCCACTCATTTGATGTTTTACACAATAACTAATTGAGGTTTAATGATATGCAGATGTATTGTAGGATGTTTGTGTGAGGTCATTGTATCACTGCTGAAACAGTGGGAGTTTTCTTTATTTAACCTTTATTTAACTAGACAAAGTCAGTTAAGAACACATTCGTATTTACTATGACGGCCTGCCCCGGCCAAACCCTAAACCCGGACGACGCTGGGCCAATTGTGCTCCGGCCTATGGGACTCCCAATCACAGCCAGTTGTGATACAGCCTGGAATCAAACCAGGGTCTGTAGTGACGCCTCTAGCACTGAGCAGCAGTGCCTTAGACCGCTGCGCCACTCAGGAGCTCAGGGTGAAGGGGCAGTTTTCACAATGGAGACAATGAATTGAATGTGAGTTGATTTGATGCAGAGGAGCAAAACATGATAAGATCATACATGATATTCATGGCATCTCTTTCCCAGTTTCCATAACAACATTGAAATGGTCAATTTCACTTTACCTGTTTATGTGAATTCTCTATAAAAGACTTGACTGGAGTGTTGATCAACGCGACAGTATTTCCCCATAGAAGCTATTTTAAGTCATCCTCAGTGGTTTGTAAGAGAAAGACAGAAGAGTTTCAGGCTGTATAACAGGGGTCTTTAATAGTTTGTCATGTTCAGACTGGTACGATGCCAATCAAAGGCACCAAGACAACCTCCCTGCAGGTGTCCACACATTTCACTTTGTCTTTGAGTTAGAGAGCGGTAGGATGGGAGTTAGAGTAGTAACATGGGAGTTAG